>NC_054858.1:4526643-4828419 GCF_016861865.1 Aspergillus puulaauensis
TATAAATATAATTATTTCTAAATCTATAAGTTCTTCTTTATAGTACTTTTATAACTTATTATATTAATTTATTAATAAATTAATGGTCTCTAGCTAGTCTTAATTTAAGATTATATTATACTTATTTATATTAATAACTTTAAATCTTAAGTATTATTTATATAATTTATTTTTTATATTTTTTATATATATTAATAATATATAGTTTTTATAGAAGATTATACTATAATTATTTATTATATATATTTTTCTTAATATCTCTCTACTATTTAGAGGTAGATTCTATTTAATTTAATATTAATTTATAAAATTTATCTTTATACTAAAATTTAATAAGATCTATATTTTTTATAGTTATCTCTATTTCTTTTTAAAAAATATTATAAATATAATTATTTTTTACTATTATAATTTAAAAAAGAGATCTAGTATCTTTAATATATAAAGTTTTAGATTCTTAAATTTTTTAATTTATTTATAATTTTATTAGATTTTATATTATTTTTTTATAAGTATACTCTACTACTTATTAGTTAATATTATAATTTAATATATCTAGTTTTACTATAATTATAGTAGTCTAGATTATTCTTATATATTTTTATATTTTTTATCTTTTTTTAGATATTATATTAATATTTATAACTTTTATTATAAATTTATAATTCTTTATAATTATTTTTATTATTATATTTTTTTTCTTTAAATAAGTCTTGTATACTACTTATTAATATATATATCTTATAAATTAAGATTTTTTTAAAATTTTTATAATTATAGTTTAACTCTAATATATTTTAATATTCTAAAATTAATTATTTAACTATTAATAAATAAATTATATATATTATAATTTTCTAGTTCTTATAAATATTATACTAATTTTTTATAGATTTTATTATCTATTTTAAAATATAGAATAGTCTTTTATATTTTATTATCTAATAATTTAACTAGATATTATTTAAATTTTTTAAGATATTATATAAATTTATATACTAATTAATATATTTATTATTTTATATTATAGTATAATACTATTATCTCTTACTATAATATTATTAAGTTATTAATTATATATAATAGAGTATTATTAAAGTTATTTTATATTAAATTTTTTAATAAAATTATATATATCTTTTCTTAGTTATATATTTTAGATATTATTAGAAATATTATTATATAGCTAATCTTCTTTTTATTAGTCTTATAATATTCTAAAAATATTTAAAAATAATTTTTTATATAAAGATACTAATCTAAATATTTATATAAATTATAGCTAATAAATTTTTTTATATAAAGATATTTTTTTAAAAATCTTATTTTATTATTCTTAGGACTACTTAATCTTAAAGATTAATTATTTTATAGTATTTCTCGAACTAATTATATTATTATTTAGATATTCCGGAATAATATTTCTATATTAATATATATAATTTTATTATATATATATAATTTAGTCTTTAGAATCTTTTATTTTTTTTATAATAATATTAATTTAGTATATTATATAGCTATTTTTTTTTATTTTAAAAGCTTTTTAATATTTTTATTAAATTATAAATTATTTTTATTATTTTTAAGCTTAAATAATAAGTTATAGTACTACTTATTTCTTTAATATCTATTATTTTCTAGTTTTTATCTATTATTTTAAAAGTTTATATTATTATATTATTTTATATAGTAGAGGCTGTTCAGTTTTATATACTATAATATTAAGTTTATTTTTAAATCTTAAATTTTATTATAACTACATATATTAAGCCTTTAAAAGAAGAGTAATTAAAACTATAAAATTATAATACTTATTTAATAATTCTCTAAAAATTATAAAGATATAATATATAGTTAATAGAAAATAAATTTATATTTAATAAAATTAATTACTAGTCCTCCTAGCTAAGAACCAGCAGTATAATATATAATTATATATTATATAACAGCTGCTTAGCAGCTGTTATATACCTAAGGCACCATTATGCAGCATCCGCAGGTAGCGGCGCATAACAATAAACTACTTATTAATAATCTTCTTAATTTTCTAATAATTATTTTTTTTAGAATAATAGTTATTAGTAATATATTCTAACTTAGTATAATATTATTTATAAGGATCTTTACTAGAATTTAGAGTAGATTTTAACTAGATAATAAATATAATAAAATATATATTTTTAATTTAATAATAAATTTTTAAATTAGTAAGTTTATTTTTTTAATATATTTAATAATAATAAATAGACTAGTATATTACTTATTAAATTTAAATAATAAATATTAAGAACTAAATAACTTATATCTATAATATAAATATAAATAAATAAACTTATTAAAACTAAATATAATTTATAAATATTTTTAATTATATATAATTTTTAATTATATTATAGTATATTTTATTATTTTTTTAATATCTAATCTAATACTAAAATCTTATTTAAATATATATTTTAAAGTATTCTAGAATATATATAGTTTTATACTCAATAGTAATTTATATAGATTTATTTTAATAAATAAGCTCTATATTTTATTAGTAATAATAATAATAATAGATATTTAACTTAACTAAAATAAGTCATATATAAGTATAATAAAATATAATTTTAATTTATTAAATTATTTATTTAGTCTGTCTATTTAATTATAAATAATAAATAATAAAGTAGTACTAGTTAATATTAAGAATTTTATTAAATAAATCTTTTTAAAAACTTAATATAAATTAGATATCTTTATTAAAGATAAAATCCTTTAGTAGTCTCTAGTTATAAAAATAAAAGTAATTTATAAAAATAATATTTTATATAAAAGTAGTTTATATAAAGTACCTAGAAACTAAACTAATATATTTAATAAATTTATTAATAAGTACTAGTATTATATTAAGGCCTTACTTATTATTAGTAGTCTCTAAAATATATCTATTAATAGTAAAGCTATTATATAAAAAATATATAATAAAATCTATAGATATTAAATTAAAAAATATTAGTATAGATAGTATAGATTATAGTAAACTATATAATAAATAATAATAAATATTATTTTTTAAATATATTAGGTAATAATTAATATATTTATATAGTAGTTTTTAATCTTTATAAAGTATAATTCTATATAAAATATATATATAATTATTAATATCTTAGTAACTATATTTATTATAAATTGTAGTAAATATCTTAGTAGCTATAATATAAAGTATATAAGGCTAGGATTCATAAATAATAAATAAATATTTATTAATATTATTTAGAGTTTTATATTTTTATATATAAAGTAAACTATTTTTTAAAGTATAAAATAAAGAACTTATATTATTATTATTTTATAATACTTTAATTATAGTAGTAACTTAAGTATTAGATAAATAATCTTTTTATAAATATACCTTAAAGCTTTTAGATAGCTAGATATTAAAGAAAAATAGATTAATAAATATAAAGTAATTAATAAAATATTTAATATTTTAATTAATTTAATTATTACAGAGTTTTATATATTTAAGAATAATAAGCTTAGTATTAGTATTAAGGCTTTATTTATTTTTAGAGTAAGTACTAGCTTTTAGGCTATTTAGATCTAGTATAAAAATAATAATAGTTTAACTAAAATAAAATAATTAAAATAAAATAATTAAAATAAAATAATTAAAATACAATATCTAGTATAATATTAGTATATTTAAATTTATAAAATACTATTAATTAAAATTATTAAATAAACTAACTAGTATATACTAAGTATAGATTTAGATTTTCTAAAATAATAGTTTATATAGATAATTACTTTGAAATACTAATAATAAAAGTATAATTAATATAGATAATAACTTATTTTATAGATTTAGTTATATACTAAATCTTATATAATATCTAAATAAAATATAATACTTCTAATTTAATAAATTAATATAATTATTTATTTTTAGTAAGTACTCTACTTAAAAATAGGATAAGATATATATATATTTTAGAAAATAATACTAAAAAGTTATTATATATATAGTTATTAATATTATTAATATAATATACTATAACTCTATAATCTTTATTAGAAATATCTAGATTAATATAAAATATAATAAATAGGTTAAAATAATATAAGAATTATAGCTTTCTAAATTAAATTTATAAATTATTAAATATAGTAATTTTTATAGAGTTAAGATTAATTAGATAAGTATTTTTTATATATTCTTATTTTATTTATTTTTTATAAAAGGTTTCTTTAAGAAATAATATTTTATATACTTACAGCAGATTAATATATACTATAAAGTATTTAATATAATAATAAAACTAACTAGTAAGACTTATATAATATTTAAGATTTTTTAATATATATAAGAACTCTAATACTAGTATAACTTTAAATTTTTTAATAGAAATTATTAAGCTTAGAGTATTAATTTATTGTTTTAGGAGCTATATAAAAAAAAGCTAATAAATATTTTTATAAATTCTAGCTTAATATTTATATATTATAATTAACTAAATACTAGTACTAAATACTTAAAGTACTTTTTTAAGATTTTTAAAGTAATAATAATATTATTAATATAAACTTTAGTAAATATAATAAATTTATATAATAATAGATTTATTTAATATTAAATATAAAATATAGAATTAATATATTTTATAATAATAATATAGAATACTTCCTATCTATAATAAAATATAACTACTAGATATTTTTAATAAACTTTTTTAATAAGCTATTAATAAAAAAATTTAATAGTATTAATAATTAAGATAAATTAACGTAATTCCCGGTTGGTTCGTGCTTACCCCCCTAAAAACCATGCTTGATCAACTTTAAAGCACTATATAATAACTAAAAGTAATTTAAATTAAATAAACTAAATCTATTTATAATTTAGATATCTTATCCTAGTATATCCTTTAATATTATATTTAGAATATATTAGTAGGGTATATTTAAGTATAATTAAAGTTAGAAAAGTAATTTTACTAGTATTACTTTTCTTTATCTCTAATTATTTATTTTTTAATAAAATTAGATCTCTAGCTTCTTAAAATAAAAGATCTTCTATAGAAGTTATCTAGTACTTAAAATAATCTTTTTTCTACCTATTATTCTTAATAGCTGTATAGAGATTATAGTTTTTATTTACTAGTAAATTAATATTATAAATAGTTTACTTATAGCTTTTTATAAACTTATCTAGTACTTACTTTAAGAGAGATAAAGGACTTCTAGATTTATTTTCAAAAAATTTCTTAATTAAAGAAGCTTTTTAATATACTTAATAGATTATATAAGATATATAAAATTAGAAAAAAAAGATTAAAATACTTTCTTTATTAGAAGAGAGGATTTTAACTATTATACTTAAGCTTAACTTATCTAGTATTATATAAGGATTAGAGGAGACTATCTTAATTATTTTAAATTTATTTTTAGTATTCTTTATAATAAAGACTTCTTTATAAATTACTAGATAAATCTTTAAGAAATCTAGCTTATTAATATAGTTATATTCTAGGTATTTTTTTACTTAATAAGCTTATTATAAGCTCTTTTTAAAGAGCTAAAATAACTAATATTTAGAGGTTATAGAAGATAAGATAAATAGATAAATATATAAATTATTATAATATTATTTTTCTTATATATTATATTAAATTCAGGTATTAGATAGCTTTTATAACTATTTAAAATAAAAAGTTAATACCCCTCTCTTATATATTTATTTATAGCTAGAATAAAGACTCTTTAAAGCTAATATAGACTGATTATATCTATAATTTATTTATTAATACTTATTTTAATTCTTTAATCTTCTAGGATTACTATTTTATTAAACTATCTCTTAGTATAAATTTTTTTTTTAAAGATAATAGTAGAGAGTATTAACTATCCTTTTAAATTAATATATTTAATAATTATAATTTATTCCTAATTCTTTAGTTATATAAGCCATAGTTTGCTAGATATTCCTACTCTAAAAACTATCTTTATTATTATAATAAGTTTTATAGTAAATCTAGTTTTATTAAAGTTATAAATATTTTTATTTATAATATTATATTAATTTTTAGTCTTCTATAATTTATTAAAAAAAGTACTAATAATCTTTAGACTTTTATATAATACTTTTTAGTAATTAATTTTTCTAGTAAATCTATTTTTTATCTCTGGATAATATTTAGTAAACTCTATTACCTAATTCTTTTCTACTAGTTTAGAGAGGGTGGTAGAATTAGTATCTAGAATAGTATTAGTTATTTTTAATACTTAAAAGTATCTTAGGGTAGTATTATATATATTAAATAATACTATTTATATTATTAATATATCTTTTTATCTCTTAGATAGCCTACTCGTGTGGTTATAAAATTCTAATTAAGATTAAAGTCTCTTTAATTAATTATATAGGATTTAAGGAAGTAGATTATAAATTAATACAGCTTAATAAGTATTTAATATTTTTTAATTTTTTAAATTATTAATAGTATATTAAATTCTATTTTTTTACTTAATTAATTCTTGCTTTGTTTTACGCGTTTTTTGTGGTATAGTAGCTAGTTGAAGTTAGTAGGTAGTTAATACGTTTAATTTTTTAGAGTTGCACAAGCTGACCGGGATACACGAACCGACTGGGAATTATGTTAATAATTATATATAAGATTAATAATATCTTACTATATAAGTATAAAATAATAGTTAGGTTCTAATTTTTTATTTACTTTATATAAATTAATTATAATATAATCTTCTTATTTTATTTTATTAATTTATAGATTAATAATAGTATACTAGATAATAAATATAAAAAATCTAGTAAAGATATAGCTAACTATAATTTTTATCTTATTTAAATTATAAAAGGGATTAAAGATTTTATTAATTATTATCTTATTAATAGGATCTATATAGTAAATATAAGATTAAAATAAATATTATTTTTAATTATTTTTTATAAGAATCTTTATTTATTAGTTTTTAAGAATATTAACTATTTTAATATTAGAACCATCTAGGTTAATCTAAATATTAAATTAATTAATTAAAGATTTATCTTATTTATAGTAGACAGTAATACTATTTAGTAATATATAAATATTATTAGATAGTACTTCTTACTTACTTAATAATTTAAATAAGTTAAAATATATATATTTTTTATTCTTAGATTTATTATTATTTACAGTATTTATAAAAATATTTATTAAAATATATTCTATATAGTACTTATATTTATAGTCTAAACTAGACTAAAAATCTTAATATATATTCTTAAGATTAAAGTTATTATATAGATCTAGGTAAAACTTCCCCAGTTCTTTAAAATTATTATTGGAATATAAAAATTTAATAGTAAGTAAGTAAGCTTAGCTACTTTATATTTAATATAATAAATAATAATATAATTATAGTTAAATATAGTATTTAAATAGATATATTTTCTAATTAATATAGAAATAAAGCTTTTATTAATTATTTTAATAAATATAAATTTATTATTTATTAAATATTTATATACTAAGATTTTACTAGCTAGTTCTTAATTACTAATAATTAGTTTTATTAAATATAAATATAAAGTCTCAGCTAGTACATAAAATTTTTTATAAATATATAAGTATTTTAATATAAAAGTATATAGATAATTTAATATAAGTTAATATATATATAAAATTTTTAGATTTAGATAAACCATTATTCTTTACACAGTATTTAATAAATATAATAATATTTCTATATAATAAAATAATAATATTTCTATATAATAAAATAATAATAATAAATTAATTATTAATTATTAAATATTATAATATTTTATTTAATTATAGTTTCTATATTTAAGAGTAATTTAGTACTAGAATTCTTAATTAAAAAGATTATTATAAATAGTTTTATAAATATAAGATCTTTAAATATCTTACTAGAAAAATATAGATTAAATATAGTATATATATTAAAAAAAATATTTTAATTTTAAGTTACTAATAATAATAGACTACTTTATAAGTTTAATTTTAATTCTAAATATTAAGTATAAAAATTTAGTATTACTAATAAACTAAGAGTATCTAGTATTAAGTATAACTTTCTTATATACTTTAATTATATTTATACTAGCTAGAGTAATTATACTTTAGTAAATTTATAATAAAGTAGTATTTAATTTATAATTATAATCTAACTTAATAATATATACTTCTGAAAGTATTACTATAGATATAATATAGAAAGTAGCTATTAAAATATTAATTATTAGAATAAACTTCTTTAATTAATTAGAGTTAATATAATTTAGGAGATATTTATATAGATATTTATATAATTTATTATTTAATTTAAACTTAGTATAATATATAGAAAGTATAATACTTAAAATATTAAATTAATATCTTTCTTAATATTAATTATTATAGTATTAGTAAGATTAGTATTAAGTCTAGATTTAATATTTATTTTAATATTAACTTTTTTTATAGTACTACTATAGTATATAGAAGAATTTAATAGAAGATATTTAGTATAAATAATAAATATAAATAAAACTAGAAATCTAGTTAAGCTTATAAACAGGGGTGTAGGTATTATCTAAAATATAAATATAATAAATTATTCTATATAATAAATATTATTATTAAAGAGTATTTTAATTTTAGTATTATAGATATAATTATTATTAGCTGGGTATTAATTCTAAGATTAATAATTATTATAACTCCTACTATAATTTAAATTAGTTTAAGTAGGCTAGTTTTAGTAAGATTTTATAAAAAATTTATTATATAGAAACTTTAAAGAATTAATATTAAAGTTAGAATTAAATAATAAGCTTTAGTTTAGGATTTAGTTTTATTATAAATAGTAGTTTTAGCTTTAGTATAGATTTTATAAAGTATAACTCTAATTATATAACTACTAGTAGAATAATTAATATATAAAATAGAATATTAGATTATTTTAAGAATAATATTAATTAATAGATTATTATTATATATTATTCTGATTACAGAGATTATTATTATAAATATTATTATTATAATAGGATTTAGAACTATTATTTAAATTATTATTATAAGGCTTATCTTTATAGAAATTATATTTAATAAATAAATTTTACTAGAGATATTCTTTATATTTTAGTTACTTAAAGAATTAAGTAAGTAAAACATTAGTAGTAAATTTAGGTCTATTTTTTTTAAAAATAAATATTAAAATAATTTTATATTATAAATATCTAGTTAAAAAAATTAATTATACTAGTAGTTTAATAGTAATAAATAATATTTTTTATAAAAAATTAGAAAATATAGCTAACTTTAATATTAAAATAATTATAACTTAAGATATATAGCTTCTATAATATTACTTAAGGATTTACTTTAAAATAATATAATAAATATACTAACTAATCTTATTTTATAAAAATAATATATAAAGTAATTTTTTCTAAATTAATAAGTTATAAGATAAACTAGTATAATATAATATTATAAAAATAAATTTAGATATTTACTTTAATTATAGATTTTTTTTTATATATTATAATATTATAAATATAGTCTATAAATATATTTATATTTTTATAATATATAGAATTATATTACTATTTAACTAAAATATTATTAACTATATTAGGCTAGAAGAAATTAATTTTATTTATTTTCTAATTATCTATATAACTAATAATAATATTAGAATTAATAAAATAGCTACTAATTAAAAGATTTTTAGATATTTAAGATTTCTTATTATTAGTAGGATTAGTTTACTAGGTACTAGTAACTTAGTATTAAGATTAAGTTTTAATAATATAAGTTTAAAGCTAGTTAATATAGATATTAGTTTATTATAAAATAAGTAAGTAATATATCTACTAAAATAGATTTAGATTATATTATAAAGATTTATTAAGACTAATTTTAATTTATATTATTATTAAAGAAAATAAGTACTTTATAATTATTATAGCTTTAATAATTATTATTAAAATCTTTAAATATTAGATCTCTAGTATTATATTAATTTTTATATTTTATTAAAGAAGTAGAATCTTATATTATTATAGTTATAGTTATTTTATATAGCTTATTAAATATAGTAGATAGCTTAGTAATAATAATAAATAAAATATAAGAATTTTTATATTAATTATTATTATTAAGATTATTAAAGTTATCTATAAAATTAAATTTAGTAGAACTAGTATAGTTAAAAAATCTTTTAAAAATTAAATATAATTATAAAAGACTTATAAATTAATATTTTTATTAATAATAAAAGAACTTATTAATAATAATAATAAAATAAGATACTAGATATATAATAAAAATATTATAATAAGAGAATCTAAAAAAAAAATAATAATAAAAAAGATAAAAGATCTTTTAATTAATTTCTTATTAATTATAGATAAAATAAAATAACTTATTAAATTTAAATAAGATTAACTATTAAAAGGTAGAGTAAGCTTAGTAATATTAATTTTAAAAATTTAGTTATTTATTATCTAATAAAGAAAAGTATTTATATTATTAATTTTAAAGTACTTAATTAAATAATAGAACTCTTTAATAGCTTTATAAATAGTAAAATATCTTAATATTTAATTAGTAGAATACAGGATAGTTTTTAATAATATAAAGAAAATAATAATAGATAATAAATAAAAAAATAAATAAATACTCTAATTAATAAACTATTTAGTAAAATAACTAGTAAATTAGTAATAAGTATTTAATTAATAGACAGGCTTATTTAAATATAGCTCTAAATAATTACTTAATAAATTTAATAATATTAAGAATAAAAAAAAATAGATAGTTAATAGTTTTACTTACTAGTATTATCTCTAACTAATAGTAAAGCTTTACTAAATAAAATAAACTTTAATAAAGATAATTATTAATTAAAATCTTAATATAATATTTAATAAAATACTCTAGTAAATATAATATTTAAATAATTAAAGCTTTTAAGATTTAGTAATAATAATTTCTAGATATTCTTAATTAGTAGGATATACTACCACTATTATAAAATAATAATCTTAATAAAGTTAAAGTATTAAATTAGTTTAATTAATAGGATCTAAAAAGTAGAGCTAAAGTTATTTAACTAGAATAATATAAGTCCGCCAGTATATAAACATAATAAACAGCAGGAGGTCTTTAGTATATGTTGATAGGCGATAACCGGTTATATCATGACATAGCTCTTATATATTAGGTATTAATATAAGATCTATCTAGCTTAATACTTAACTCTCTATTATCTTTAGTAAACTAAACTTTATTCTTAATTAACTAAATTAAAAAAATTATTAGTAAAGTAAATTATATACTATCAACTATAATAAAAAAGTCTAATAAACTTAATTAAAGAACAACTTTAATTATAAATAATTATATCTTTTTTATATTAAAGACTTTATGTAGGATTGTTAGGATGATTGAAGATGATTCATTAATCGAAGCGAGCGGCCGGTGTTGCAAGCTTACCTGGCTGTCGCCCTTGAACCCCACTGGTTATCGGTGACACTATTCTTCTAGATGGTCTGTATTATTGGTCTTTATAGTCTATTATATAGTTTCTATCTTTTATAGCTTTATTCTAGTTTCTTATTTAGTTTCTTAACTAATTTACTAATTTATAATATATTAAAATATTAACTTACTATAATTAATATACTAGTATATCTTAAGTTAAGCTAGGATTATCTATAAAATATATTTATTTAAATTATTTATTTTAATTAATATCTGAAGTTATTATAGTATTAATACTGATAATTTTATCTTTTTTATAAAGTTATTACTAATCTAGTATTCTAATTAGTCTATTTTATATATAATATCTATTAATACTAGTTTATTTTTTTAAATATATTTTAGAGCTAGTATACTAGCTAGTTATATTTAGATATTATTTAGAAAGTATTAATATTACTAAATTTAATAGATTTATTATCTACTTAATTAAATATTATATATCTATATATTCTCTGCCTACCTCTACTAAAAACTTATTACTTTTTTTTAATTAGAAGATTTACTAATCTTTACTTTACTAAACTATAGCTGAATTCTATAAACTTATTAATATACTAAAAATAATTAATTAACTAGATTATATTAAATAGATTACTGTAAACTTATTTATTAAAGCTAATATTATAAACTTATACTAAGCTTTAGATTATATAGTATCCTACTCTATTTCTTACTTTATCTTAATTTTATTAAATATATTAAAAGATAAAGCACGTGCTGACTAATATATATATATATTTAATTCTATTAATATAATCTTTATTAAATTACTTAATAATTATTTTATTTTCTTAACTATCTCTACTATATCTACTAATCTTAGTATAGATAATATTACTAATAATATTTTTATTTTAATTAAGTCTTTAATAGTCTATTATTCTATATTTATTAATACTATTATTTATAACTCTTTTTATTTTTTATTAGATATTTATCTATATATCCCTGCTATTATATTATTTATTAAACTAGTAGATAAATCACTATCTATCTTAATATAAAAGATTTTAGTTAAGATATTAATATTATTTTTTATATCTTACCTATCTCTACTAGAAAAGTTACTATAAATTAGTTATTTATCTAGATTAGAATCTTATTTTACTTTTAGCTGACTGTTATATTCTTAATATAATACTTTTAATAATATATATCTTAATTCTTAATATAAATTAATAATATTAAACTTTATAAACCCTGCTAGTTCTACTAGAGATACTAGAATAAAAAATATTAATACTAAATTAAGTATAGCTAATCTAATAATATTAATTTAAAATAATTAAATTAATATGAACTAGCTAATCTATTAAAATTAAAAAGATATAAATTAATATCTAATCTAATTTAAATAATACTTAAATTAAGTCTAGAATCCTTATTATTACTATATTACTAGTACTAGTAACCTAAAAGATCCTAATAATTTTAATAATAATAATAATCTAGAGCTTAATCCTAATCTAAACCTAAACCTAAATAATAACTAAAATATTAATTAGAACTAAAATATATATAATAATATTCCTGTTATACCTACTACTAATAATTTTACTAGATTCTAAAAAATAAAAAAAATTAGTTATTTCTAGCTAGACCTTACTAATAATATTATTATAAAGTAAATTAATAATATTATCTATTATAAAAATATAAATATTTTTATTAATTATATTTAAGATATTATTATCTATAAAAGTAAAGATATAATAAAAGTAAATATTTAAGTATATCTATATAATACTATATTAAATTAGTTTATTATCTAATTAAATAATCTTAAAAAAATTATTTTATATACTATCTCTATAGAAACTAGATAGCTTACTTTAATTACTAAATATTTTAAATTTAATACTTAAGTAGTCTTATATAAATTAATTTTTTTATTTTATAACTATTTTAATATCCGCGCTGGATAAATCTTATAAAGTTTTATTAAAAATATTATTTATTATACTTATACTACTAATCTTACTGACCTCTTTAACTAAATATAAATAATTTAGAATTAATTTAAGCTTAATCTCTAATAAGATCTTTCTATATCTAAAGATACTATAGTCCTTAGTCAGTTTCTTAAAATCTTTAAAGAAAAGTAATTTTTATAAAAAAATATTACTACTTAATATTATAAGAAGTATAATTACTAAGAAGATTCTTATAATAATAATAACTCTAATTTTAATTAAAACTTTATTTTTAATATTTTTTATAGCTAATAAAACTTACCTACTAATTAATATAATAATAATTAAAACTATATATATTTATTAAGCTATCTATCTAATTATCTATTCTATATATTAAACTATTAGTTAAACTATTAGCTAAACTTTTAATTAAATACTTACTCTAGGTCTGTCTATAATAATAATAAAATAATATCTAATTTTTAAACTAGATCTAATAAAGAAGGCTATAATTATTAACTATAATAGAATTATAATAGATATACTAATATAAGTTAATATTAAATAATTAATAGTAATACTAGTTCTATCTATAATTTAGATTATCTAAGTAATAATAATTACTTCTATAATAGCTATAATAGTTATACTAATAACTTTTATAATAGCTATACTAACTAAGGGAATTATTAGTCTTAGAATAATTATAATAATTATAATAATAATAGATATTAATGCTCTAGTATTTATATATATATTACTAAAAATAATACTTTATCTTCTATTATAGATAAGTAAACTTCTAAATATAATAACCCTAACTCTATTATATATATTTATTCTTATAATCCCGGCTGTAATATAGTTAAACTTTTTAAATAAAATATATATATTATAAATACTATAGAAGCTTTAGTTCTTAATTACTAATATAAGAATAAGAATATAACTAATATTACTAGTATCTACTATAATAAATATAAATTATTAAATACTATACTAAATATCTATATCTATACTATTAATATTAACTTTATTATTATTAGCTATAATTATTATACTATAAGCTTTATTTTTAATAATACTTTATATAAATATCTATTCTACTATATTTATACTAAATTTATTAATAGTATTCTTACTAGTCTATCTAATACTATATATATTATTAAATTAAAATATAGTATCTTTAATATAAATATTTAAGAACTCTTATAAATCTACTATAGTACTACCGCGTGTATTAGATTAAATATTATTAAAAGCTACTATAATATCTATATAGATATAGAATATTCCTGAATAATTATTAATATAAAGTTTACTAAAATAATTCTAGGTACTAGTATTAAGAATAGTCCTAATAATATTATAGTAAAAAATATAAAATTATAAAATATTATTAATTATATTACTATATTTAATTTATACTTCTCTAGTTATTTCCCTGCCAGCTATAATAAAGAATATAGTTTTACTAAAATTAGTATATAAATATTTCTAATAAATAATCTTAAGCTATATATATTTATAGATATTAAAGTACTTAATTAGAAAGATTTTTATCTTAATTTTAAAAAGAATACTATTATAATTATAAGCTATACTAATATTAAAATTATTATCTAATATATTATAAAGAAGAATTAAATTACTAATACTTTTATAGTAATAGTATATTAAATAATTATATTCTTATATATATAAATAAAGATCTTTATTAAAATTTATATTTAACTTTTATTAAATTAAGATCTACTATTTAAACTAATTATTTATTTAGAAAAGGCTACTAGATTTACTATTTATACTTATTTTATTAATAAAGAATTCTTCTTTATTAAAGTAGTTAATAAATTAAATAAACTAGTTATTATTATTGACTATATTTAGCTTAGAATAATCTTAGATATTAATTATATTACTACTTATTATATTATATCTAAAATTACTAAATTTATTTATAATATTATACTTTCTCTAAATATTATAGAGCCTATAAATAAGAACTAATAATATTACTAGTATATTAATAATACTTTTACTTAAGTATCTTATCTAGTTAATAATAAACTAAACTCTTCTTATAATACTAAATCTAGAACTATAAAAAGACCTAAGATTCTTAATCTTAAAGATTTTAATAATATTATAGTTTTATTAAATAGTACTAAAATTTATAGAATAAATCTTAAAATAATCATATATTTTTAAGAAATTATTAAAAAATATAATATTTAGAGAATATCTAAAACTATTAAAATAGTCTATATATCTAAAGATTAATAAATAAAAATATTATTAAAAAATAGTTAAGAAAATTATATATCTAAACTTAAAGTCTACTATATTAATAATTAAGATAAGTAATAAATTAATACTATATTTAATTCTTTATATCCTTAATTTAAAATATTATTTTTTAAAGAATATATCCTCTCTAGTTATCCTATATTTATTATATAGAGAATCCTTAATAAGATTAATAATAAATTTAATTATAAAGCTTATATTATTATTAATATATATAGAGTAAACTAAGAGACTATATTTAATCTTTATTTTATATCTAAATAATAAGAGATTATTTATCTTATTAAAGATTATATATATATTATAGTTATTAATATCTATTAATTCTTCTACTAGTAGTCTATTAAGTATAAATATTATAATTATTTTATTATAATAATATATTATAGCCAGGAAATCTTTTATATTATTATTATAAGATTTATTAATAATATATCTTATATATAAAAATAGATAGATCTATATTTAAAAGATTATTATAATTTTTATAGAATATATATAAATAATATAATTATTACTTTATTAATTTTTAAAAAGTATTTAAAGTACTTAACTATTATATTTTAAAAGCTAGAAAACCTAAATATTAAGCTTAAATCTAATAAAATATATATTAGATTCCTGTCTATAATTTTACTTAGCTAATAAATTAATATTCTTAATTTAAGCATGCCTAAAGAAAAGTTTAAAGTATTATAAAGGTTTTTTTTTCTAATATACTATATAATCTAGAAATTTATTTTAATTTTATTAAGTAATTTTATAATTATATTAAGTAGTATACTTATTATATTAAATTTTTAGAAAAATAAAAGATATTATTATTTTATAATAGTTTAAGTAAAGGTTTTATTTATTAAAATTATATATTAAAAATCTTTTTAATTTAACTAATTATTAAAAAAATAGACTATTTTTAAATATTTATAAAAAATCTTTATAAATCCTCTTTTTCTTATTTATTTTAATACTAATTATTAATTATATATTAATCTTAATACTTTAAAATCTAGTATAAATACTATAGTATTCTATATTAAATCTAGCTTTAAGTATATCTTAATATTAATATTTCTTATATAAATATTAGTTTAATCAGTACTGTTCCTATCTAGATTAATTATTAATATAGAGAAGTATTACTAGCTTATTAAATTAAAAATATTATATTTAGTCTAGATACTATATAAAGTTTATTATTTAATTAAAACTAGTTAAATATCTATTATTATCTATACTAACTATATATCTATAGTTAGTATTATAAAGTAAATATTATTTAATACTATTATTTTAGAGAAATTAAATCTTTGTTTAATTTAAGTATTATAATATATTTAATAATTTTAATTAAAAATCTACTATAAACTAGAAAAATAAAATATAGTTATTAATATACTATCTTATTTATCTAATATAATAGCTATTAAAAAAGGTTTTAATTTTAATTATTTTATTATTAATATTTATTATATTAGTTCTACTATTAAGCTAAGTAATAAATTTAAAATCTATATTTAAAATAAATATCTTATAAGGCCGTAATACTTATATAGCAGCTCTCTAAGGATTATAGAGATATAATATATAATTGATAGAAAATAAATCTATATTTAATAAAACTAATTACTAGTTCTTCTAGCTAAGAACTAGTAGTATAATATAAAGTTATATATTATATAATAGCTACTTAATAGCTATAATATATTTAAAGTACTATTATATAATATTTATAAGTAGTAGTATATAATAATTATTTCCTTCTCTTAAGTAATCTTAATCTTATAATTAATTATTTTTAATAGGCCCTGCAGTTAAGATATAAAGTAAAAAAAAAAAAATTTAATAATATTAAACTTAGCTTTATAGATCTAGAATTAAATATATAATAAGTATTTAAAGTTAGTATATTATTATCTTATTAAATATAAATAGCTTTAATAGTATAGTTAGCTATTATATAGCTAGTATTATTATAAATAAATTTATATATAATTTAATAATAATATATAACTAAAATACTATTTATTTTTTATTTACTTTTTTTTTTTTCTTTTTTTTTTAAATCTCTTACTTTTTTTTATTATAAGTATTTCTTTAATTTTATATTACTTAATAGTTAATTTCTTTTATTTATATAATTATATAAATCTTATAATCTTATTTAGTATTTTTCTAGATTAAATTAAGTCTTATAAGACTATATTATAGATTAATATAATAATATATTAATTTATTAGTAAGAATTTTTAACTACTATTTCTTAACTATATCTTAAGTAATTATACTAATATTTAGTATTTAGATTCTTCTAATTTTTATAATTTAAATAAGCTTTTTGCTGGTTATCTTACTTAAAAATTTATAAAAATATTAGTATTAGAAGTTTTATCCATATATAATATATTTATACTCTATATTTTTAATTATTTAATTTTTTATAAAATTTTATTTAATTAATTTAAATTTTAAATATATTATTCTATATATCTTTCTATATTAATTAATATTTTTAGTAGTTATCTTATTTTATATATTATATTAATATTATTATTTAAAATTTTAGTATTATTAGTACTATACTATAATATTATTTTTCTATTCTTAATTTTTAATTAATTTAGCTTTATAGTTACTTTTATATTTTAAATCTTATTAATATAATATTTTTAAATATTACTATATAAAAAATCTACTATTACTTATACTAAAAATATATATTATATTTATAAGATTTATCTTACTTATCTTACTATTTTTTTTTTTACTTTTTTAAAAAAGGAATATTCTATCTCTCTAATCTTTAAACTAAAAACTATATTCTTATTTATATCTTTAATTTTTTTTTTATATTTTTATTCTTATTTCTTTTTTATATATTTTTATTTTCTATTTTATTATTCTTACTAGTTATCTTAATTTTTTATCTAGTTTTCTTTAATTCTATTATAATATATTATATATACTTATCTTATAATAAGCTCTACTTACTTATATAGTCTAGTAGCTCTTTAAAATAATATAAATCTTATTACTAAAAAAAATATAATACCTAGTTCTATAATAAAATAAATATTAAATCTTTTTTTATACTAGATTTAAATATTTTTACTAATTTTTATTAAAACTATAAAATAATTATTCCTAAAGTATACTTTACTACTAATAAGATAATTTTTTAGAAAAATACTATTAAGAATAACTATAATTTATTAAAGATTACTACTTATTACTATATATATTATTCTTATAAAAAAAATAAAGATATAATTTTTTTTATTATTAACTAAAATAGTAATCCTATTTTAGATTATTTATAAATAATCTTAGCTATATATATATAATATTATCTAACTTCTTATAATTTTAATTATAGTATTCTTATATTATATATTCTAGTACTATTTTTTACAGTACTATAAGCTATCTAGTTTTAAAAATCTTTAAAAAAAGTTTTCTTTAAAAGTTTTATATTCTTAAAAAATCCTTAGGAGGGACCCCCTGCAGAAGTAATAAATAATTTTTTTTTTTTTTTTTAAATTAATAATTTTTTTTTTATAATTAGAATTTTATATAGCTTATAAATATTATAAGCTTTTTTCTCTTATATTTCTATAGTAGGTATTATTACTTTTTATAAATATTTAATATAATAGTATTCTTAATATAGCTAAATAATTTTTATATATTATAATTAAAATCCTATTTATATTATTTAATTAGGAATTAAAGATCTTTTTTATATTTATAATTTATAATTATATTTTTAATCTTATATTCTTTCTTTTTATTAATAAATAATAGTTCTAGCTTTAAAGCTTTATAAGAATCTCTAGTATATTTATAAAGTAAAAAAATATAAAATATATTATAAAATTAGTATATCTTAAAATATAAATATAATTTATAAGATTAGTACTATATATATATAATCTTAAAAAATCTAAGATATTAATTATTTAACTTATAATTTAATCTAGCTTAGTTAATATTCTTTATATTTAATATAATAAAATTACTAATTATAAATTATATATTTTTATATTTTTTATTATACTACTTCTCTATAGCTTTAATTATTTTTTCTAGTTACTTAACTAGTTTATTATAGTTCTTCCAAAAATCTTTAACTTATTTTAATATATTTTATATAGTGCTTTTATCTAGACTTTTAATATTAATTTAAAATTATAACTAGTATTTTATTAAAAATTATATAGAGCTCTTATTTATATTTTATCTTATTATTTTATTATAAACTAGTTATATAATTAATAATTATTATAGCTAGTTATATAATTAATAATTATTATAGCTAGTTATATAATTAATAATTATTATAGCTAGTTATCTTAGTTCTAGTTTATATAAGCGTGTAAATAATACTTAAGTATTTAATTTTAATACTTAGTTTATCTATCTATCTATAGATAGTATATAATAATTAATTTATAGCTTAAATTAAGATAATAATAAAGTATTAATTAAAATATATTTATAAAAATACTATCTCTATTATTAATTATATTACTTAAGACTCTAATATATATATATATATATATTTAATAAGAATTATAATAAAATCTTCTACAGAGATACTCTTTATATATAGAATATAAAAGATATATTTAATAAAATAATTAATTATTATAAAAATAATATTATATAACTTTTCTTACTATTTTATAAATAGTAGTCTAATTATAAAATCTATTATAATCTAATCTATAGACTCTTTTAATTATAGAAGTTTATTTATTAGATTATAAAATCTATATTAATATATTATAATCTATTAATATATATTATATTTTTTAATATATTTTTTAATATATTTTTTAATTTACTTATTTATTATAGACTAATGGTATTTATACTTAATAATTTTAATTATTCTTTCTCTACCTAGATATCTGCTTTATAGATTATTATAGTTAATTTTAAGGATTTCTATATAAAATATATTAAAGTATAAAATATAAGCTTTATTTTTAAAATATACTAAGCTATTTAATATAATACTTTATTTCTTATTTTTTATATTTTTATTATTTTCTTTAATATCTTTTATAGTTTTATTATATTCTTAGTTAATCTTAAGTAATTCTAGTAATTAATAGTAGTAATTAATAAATTTAATAAATAATTAAATTTTTTTTATATTTTATAATACCGGCTAGTTTATTATTATTATAACTTACTTAATTTCTATTTTTATATTATTTATAGTTATTATAAATCCTAAAAAGTTAATATGGTTTATATAAAAAATATATTTATTTATTTTTATATAGAGCTTAAATCTTTATAATTATTTAAGAATAATATATATATATATTTTATATTCTTTCTTATTCTTAAAAAATATAATAATATTATTAAGATATATTATATAAATAATATTTAATAAATTATTTAGTATATAATTAATATATTATTAAAAACTTACTAGTATATTTATTAATTTAAATAGTATAACTTAATATTTATATATATTAAAATATATTTTCAATACTATTAGTAGTTTATAGTTTTTTTTAATCTATAATTTATAATATATATTATATAAGTTTAATTATATATAGATTTTATAGTATCTAGATAGTCTAAGATTTTATCTAATAATAATAATAAATATATATTCTTAATAATAATAATATTTAATTTATAATAATTTATATAAAGTCTTAAGCTATTATTTTTCTTTAATATAAATAATACTAGTAAACTATAAAATTTTTTTAATAATCTAATTTAGTTGTTTTAAGTACTTTTATTATATATTTATACAGAACTTACAGTTCTCTTAAAAATAATAAATAAATTAATTTTAGTAGAGATTTTTTATTTAATTTTAACTTAATAATATAGTTTTACTTTTAATATTATAGAAGTAATCCTATTTTTTTTTTTAAAAAAATATTTATAAAATTATAGTATTACTTTAAGATTACTAACTTTATAATTTAGATTTTATTAATTTTAATTTAAAAATAATTATTTTTAAACTAGATTTTTATTTAGTATACTTATACTCTTATAATAATTTCTATAGTATATTCTTATATAAATATAATTATTTTTAGATTTATAGATTTCTCTTTATAATATTTCTATAATTTATTATATTAATTTATTAATAGATTAATAATCTTTAGTTAATTTTAATCTAAGATTATATTATACTTATTTATATTAATAACTTTAAATCCTAAATATTATTTATATAGTTTATCTTTTATATCTCTTATATATATTAATAATATATAGTTTCTATAAAAAATTATATTATAATTATTTATTATATATATCTTTTTTAGTATTTCTCTATTATTTAGAGATAGATTTTATTTAATCTAGTATTCATTTATAAAACTTATCTTTATATTAAAGTTTAATAAAATTTATATTTTTTATAACTATCTCTATTTCTTTTTTAGAAATATTATAAATATAATTATCTTCTACTATTATAATCTAGAAAAGAGATCTAGTATCTTTATTATATAAAATCTTAAATTCTTAAATTTTTTAATTTATTTATAATCTTATTAGATTTTATATTATCTTTTTATAGATATACTCTACTACCTGTTAATTAATATTATAATTTAATATATTTAGTTTTACTATAATTATAGTAGTCTAAATTATTCTTATATATTTTTATATTTTTTATCTTTTCTTAAGTACTATATTAATACTTATAGCTTTTATTATAGATTTATAATTTTTTATAACTATTTTTATTATTATATTCTTTTTTTTTAAGTACGTCTTATATATTATTTATTAATATATATACCTTATAAATTAAGATTCCTCTAAAATTCTTATAATTATAATTTAACTCTAGTATATTCTGATATTCTAGAATTAATTATTTAATTATTAATAGATAAATTATATATATATTATAATTTTCTAGTTTTTATAAGTATTATACTAACTTTTTATAAGTTTTATTATATATTTTAAAGTATAGAATAGCCTTTTATATTTTATTATTTAATAATTTAACTAAGTATTATTTAAACTTTTTAAGATATTATATAAATTTATATACTAACTAATATATTTATTATTTTATATTATAGTATAATACTATTATCTCTTACTATAATATTACTGGATTATTAATTATATATAATAAAATATTATTAAAATTATTTTATATTAGATTTTTTAGTAAGATTATATATATTTCTTTCTAGTTATATATTCTAAATACTATTAGGAATATTATTATATAGCTAATCTTTTTTTTATTAATTTTATAATATTTTAAGAATATTTAAAAATAATTTTTTAATATAAAAGTACTAATCTAAGTATTTATATAAATTATAGCTAGTAAATTTTTTTATATAAAAATATTCTTTTAAAAATTTTATTTTATTATTTTTAGAACTATCTAATTTTAAAGATTAACTATTTTATAATATTTCTAGGGCTGATTATATTATTATTTAAATATTCTAGAATAGTATTTCTATATTAATATATATAATTTAGTCTTTAGAATTTTTTATTTCTTTTATAATAATACTAATTTAATATATTATATAGCTACTTCTTCTTATCTTAAAAATTCTTTAATATTTTTACTAAATTATAGGTTATTTTTATTATTTTATACTAGATTTTAGAATTAGAATAAGTCTTCTTTTATTATTTTTAGATTTAAATAATAAGTTATAGTAATACTTATTTCTTTAATATTTATTATTTTCTAGTTTTTATATATTATTTTAAAAGTTTATATTATTATATTATTTTATATAATAAAGACTGTTTAGTTTTATATACTATAATATTAAGTTTATTTTTAAGTTTTAGATTCTATTATAACTACGCGTATCAGGTCTTTAAAAGAAAAGTAATTAAAACTATAAGACTATAATACTTATATAATAGCTCTCTAAAGATTATAGAGATATAATATATAATTAGTAAAAGATAAGTTTATATTTAATAGAATTAATTACTAGTTCTTCTAGCTAAAAACTAGTAGTATAATATATAGTTATATATTATATAACAGCTGCTTAGCGGCTGTTATGTGCCTAAGGCACTATTATACAGCGTCTGCAGGTAGCGGCGCATAACATATCTCTTTAATAGCTGTGCTATACTTATATAAGAAGTATTATATTTAGATTCTAATATTAAATTATTTTATTATAAAGAAAATAATTTATTTTATCTATTAAAAAAGAATACTAATCTTTTAATATAGAGTATTATTAAAGAATCTTAGCTTTATCTACTTTATTTAATAGTATAAGAGCTTTTTAAGATAATTTATAATAATTATAAATACTAAGATATTAAAAAATATTTCTATATTATATAAGAATTTATATTTTATAAAGATTACTAACTACTCTATAAATATATTAGTTATTATTTAATATATCTAAAGAATAAATCTTATTATTATAAATTATATAAATTATTATAACTTATTATAATTTAACTAGTACTCTTTAATATAATTATAATTAATTTTATTACTTATCTATTTAAATATAACTAATTTAATATACTTATAGTTATAATTAATAAATTTATAAAAGTAATACTAAGTAGTCTGCTATGTAATAAAGATATATAATAATTTAATATTTTATATTTTATAATTAAGAAATCTTATAATACTTTATTTTAGATAGAAACTCCTAGTTCACGAGTAACTTCTAGAAAGAAGTAATTAATATAATATAATATTAATAGTACTATTCTATAATATATTATCTATAAAGTAATAAATAGATAGAATAAATAATTTAAATAATTAATATAATACTATATTATATTTATATATTAGATTTTATTAACTAGTCTATATAACTATTATATATTATAAATACTTTAAATACTTTATTATTTATCTCTACTAGTAAAATATCTTTAAAGTTACTTTTTAGTATTAATTTATATTAATTATAAAACTTATTAAAGTATATTTATTATTAAGATTTTAATATCTACTTAGATATTAAAGAAGTATTATTTTTTATAGTTATATATATAAAGTATCTTTATAATTAAGAATATTAATTAATTAAATTCTATATTAGTAATACTATATTTATTTATTTATATTAAAGCTACTATTTATTTATAATAAATATATACTATAAGTTATCTTAATAATATACTAGTCTTTTTAAGATATTAAAATATATTAGATACCTTATATATTATTTAAAGTTATTAAAGAAGTTCTGTATATATCTTATATTTTTTATTATTTAATTAGAACCTATAACTTATATAAAATATAATATTAAAAGAAATCTTACTAGTAATAATATTAATTTTATTATTAATCTTTTTAACTACTAGCCCAGCTAGTCTAATACTATTATTAATAAATATTATTTTAAGAACTTTAATTATTAGGAAGTTAATAAAATATTTAATAAATGTATTATTTATCTAGATTAGAACTACTCTAAATTTACATAATACTTTATTTACTGGAAAGAATATAAAGCTAAATATAACTAATAAATATATACTAATTACTTAAATAACTATAAGAAATTAATTAATAAATTTAAGAAATATTTTTAGTAATTATCTTATCTTATCTATAACTATCTATTTATATCTATACTTTATATTTATTTTAATTTAAACTATTTTTTATACTATATTAATAAGAATACTGGTTTTATTATATTTTTTATATTATTATAAGCTTATCTAGCTATTATTTTTAAATCCTGCTAGTTATTAGTAATACTATTCTTCCGGATAATCTGTATTATTAGTCTTTATAGCCTACTATATAGTTCCCGTCTTCTGTAGCTTTGTTCTAGTTCCTTGTTTAGTTTCTTAACTAATTTACTAATTCATGATATATCGAAACGTCAACTTGCTCCAGCCGGGTAGAAATAGCAGTACTAGAATAACTAATTAATTAATAAGCTAGTCTGAATTAGTACTAGATAAAAGATTTAGGGAAATTAATAAAGATAAGCTTTAAATATTAATATAATAGACAGCAGTACAGCTATAGATATAAATTAAATTAACAATATAGTAGTTTTATTAAATATAAAAATAGAATAAAGTATTATATTTTACCTATAAATAAATTATTAAAGAAGAAAGGCTTAAAGTAAGACTTGATAAATAGAATAAAAGATAAAGTAAAATATAAACTAGATAGAAAAATAGAAGATATATAAAGTAAGTTTAAAGTAATCTTAATAAATAATAATAAAAAAAAAGATATAATAAGTTATAAGCTAGAAAAATTTTATAAAATTTTTAAATCTAATAAAGTTTTTTTTATAAAGTCATTAATTATACTTAAGATTATATCTAAGTTAGCAAATATAATTTTTAGTAAAAGAAATATATTTTTATTTATAAAAATATATATAATAGTTAAGCATATATTTAATTTTATAATAATAATAATTATTAAAAAAGTATATATTAAGTATAGTAGAAGATTTAGTATATTTATAAATATAAAAATTCGTATTTAAAGATATAGACTCTAATTAAGTAATAAAAATAATTAAATATATATTTTATAAAATAAATAAATTAGATAACTTATATATAAGTTATTTAATATAATAAGTAATAATAAAAAAATTTAATATAATAAAGTTTTAATTTAAGAAAAAAATATTAATAATAATAAGTAGATTATAGCCTTTATATACATAAAGATAAACTTATAATTTAGATTTAAATAATATAAATATATAATAAATATTATAAATATGATTTATTTAAATACTAGTAAATTTATATATTTCTTTAGTATTAAAATAGAAGTTAAAGTCTAACTTAAAAAACTTATAAAATATAGGGGTCTGCTACAGACACACCCTGGTGGCTACAGACACACCTGCCTCCGCTCCTGACACACCTCTCTAAACCTATTCGGGTAATTTTATAGATAAGATAAGGGCTTGTTATTAGGATATATCTAATTATAAGAATATCTTTAATATATATTATCTTAATATCTTATTTACTGTATAGTTTAGTATTAAGATAGTAGATAGTAGTACTTTTATATAAGTCTTTATAAATTATAATTATAATTATAGGGCTTTATTATTTAGTTCTAGTACTACTAATACTCTAGAAGTTTTTTTTTAAAATATAATAGTTTTAGATAGCTTAGATATTTTCTATTATTAAGATATTAAATATTCTATTAAACTTACTAATAGTTAAAATATATTTAAAGTATCTAAAATATCTCCTCCTCCTACTAATTAAATATTTAGTACTAAAAGTAAAGTACTAGAATTTATAAATAATTTTACTATATAATACAGGTATATATTAATAATAAAAACTTTAAAACAGAATCCGAAAGATAGATAGATTAAAATCTAATTTTTATAATATGATTATAGTAGGGTCTATATAAATAAAATAAAAAAAAATTAAATATATAAAAAAAATATATATCTTAAAAATTATTTATTTAAAGTAGTTCTCTGCTAAAAGAGAGAACTAACTATATAGATTCTAAAGATTATTATATTTAATTATAACTATAATTTATTATCTATTTATATATATCTAAGTCTCTAAGTTATTAAAATATAGAAGCTTATACCTATAATTACTAAGTAATTTAGAGCTAGAATTAATCTTTATTAGATTCTTAAAGCTACTAGATAAAATAGTAAAAATAATAATCTCTTATTATATAATATCTATAACTATTAATAAAGATTTTATTATAAATTTCTTAATAAATAATCTTCTATTCAGGTACTTTTAATAGTTCTTTTAAAGAAGAGTAATTAGTTATTTAACTATATAATAAATAGTAAGAATTATTTAGTTAGTTTTTTTTATACTTATAAAAGTTATTTTAAATTTTTATAGTAGAATTCTTATATTCTTATTATAAATTATATTTATAAGATAAATAAATATAAGATACCTCTCCTTAATATTAATAGTATTATTTTAATAGGATACTTATTCTATACTAGCTTTATATTTATTTATAATAAGTAGTAACTATTATATAAATTTATACTTTAAAATCTATTTAATATTTATAATTAGCTAGGACTTCAAGCTCTATTAACTATCCTAACTAATAAAAAAAAACTTTAATTAATACCTGTTAAGATATTTTTTTAATAACTAATATAATAATCTATCTATAATATATTAATAATAATATTCTTACTAAAATATACTCTTTTTTTTATAAGGATCTTCTTAACTAAATAAAATCTATACTAGATTTAAAAAATAAAGAAATAATAAAGTAGTTCTATATAGAAATCTATAACTAATAGAAAATAATACTTATAGAGTAATAAAAGATTCTTAATATATATATATATAATAATATAATATAGGAATAGAATTACTTTAAAAAACTATATAATAATAAAATCTTTAGGCCTCTAGTTAAGTATATTAAAAAAATAGCTAAATAATATTATAAAAAAATAAATATTTAACTATTTTACTAACTAGAGCTTCTATATTAATATATATATAACCTCACGCGGTAAAGAATCCTATATATAACTTAAAGCTAATCTTAAAATATTTATCACTAATTATATCTATATTATTCAATTCTTTAAGCAGACTATTATATATTTATATAATCTTTCTAATAAAGTATTAGATATTAAGTAAGAATTAAAGCTTATTAGCTTATTAAAGATATTTATCTTTAAAAATATACTTACTAAAATATTCTATAATATCTTATAAAAGATTCTATAAATATACTATTAATATTACTTATTATATAAGAATAAAATACTAATATTAGATATATATAGTATTATTATTAGAGTTATACTAGGATTATTATATATCTATATTATTTAATAGTATATTAAGTATTAGTAATTATTATAATCTAGTAATTTCTATTAGTAATAATATTTTTATCTATTCTAAAAAATACTATCTTCTAATTCTTATATAATTATTCTTAAATCTTATATTATTATATTAGTATATAAAAGACTATTTAGTTTATCTAATAATATTATTAGACTACTATTATTAATTAATTAAATTACTAGAACTAGTTAAGAGCTCTTTAAATCTAAAAAAGTACTAGCTTAAAAGTAATTCTAGTACTATAAAAGATCTTCTATATTAAAAAATTAAAAAATAATAGATACTATACTATTATTAGCTCTACTAATATTAATTTTTTATAAAACTATACTAGAATTAGTACTTTCTAACTATATTATATTACTATCTTAAAAGTATAACAGAATCTTTATTTCATTTTTATCTCTAGATTTTTTTATAGTATCTGCGAGCTAAAGATCTAAATATAGCTATAAAATCAGGCAGGTAGATTAAAGAAATAATATCTTTAAATATTATTAATTAATTAGTCTATAACTCCTATTTTATATAATATATTAATATATATTTTAAATATAATATTATCTTATTTTTTTATTAATTCTTAATTTATATTTTTATAACTATTTATAACCGCTATATTAAATATTAAATTTATACTTAAATTTAATAAATAATATTATATCTTCTTATTAAGTTTTACTATACTAATATACTTTTTAAATAAAAAGCTTCCCCCTTTTTTTTTATTTCTAGAATATTAATACTAAATCTAAAAAAATTCTATATAACCCGGCTAGCCCGGTTTTAATCTAAGAATCTCTAAATAGTAGAAAATCTTAAGAAAAACAGGCCTTCGGCCTATTAGAATAAATTTAGAGATAAATATATTATTATCTATATAAAAAAAAAGACCTTAAAATATTTTTTATTTTTAATTAATTAATCTAAGCTCTTTAATAAAGCTATAAATATTTTAGACTAAAGTATTTATATATAGCTTTATTATAAGTCTTATTATATACTACTAGACTATTATAGTATATAAAATATTAAGAGAAGCCTATAAAGACCTAATAACTCTATATAATCCAAAATTACCCGAATAGGTTTAGAGGGGTGTGTCAGGAGCAGAGGCAGGTATGTCTATAGCCGCCGGGGTGTGTCTGTAGCAGACCCCAAAATATATTCTAAAAAATATAAAAATTAAGACTAAATAATAACCAGTAAGATATCTTATTAATAATAATATTTAATAAAAGACTAAACTATATATAATAACTAATAATATAATTATAATAAAATATAATTTTTATTACTTATATTATATATTTTAATTAGTTATTTATTTATAGATAATATATTATTATATAATAGTAAGTTATATTAGCTGCTTTATATATTACTTATTAAAAGATAGAGATGAACTTATAATTTTAATCTAAAATAATATAATAAAGAATATTTTAGTTATAAGCTTAAAAATATTATAGGGGCGCGCTGTACGCACACCTCAACTGCTCCACACACACCCTGATTAGCTACATGCACACCCCGCTAAACCTAAAGAGGTAGTAAATCACGTGACTTTTAATAATAATAATAATAATAATAATAATAATAATAATAATAATAATAATAATTATAATTATAATATATATTAATTTATAAATTTTTGATATATTATTAATATTCTTAATTTATTATTTTAAATTATATACTGAATTAGATTACGTGGTCTAATAATAATTATTTATATTATAAATTTATTATAGTAATACTACTATTATTACTTATAATACTATTTTTTTTAAAGTTACGTGATTTTCGGATCTCGTGATTTATTATCTTTTTAGGTTTAGCGAGGTATGCGTGTAGCCAATCAGGGTGTGTGTGGAGTAGTCAAGATATGCGTACAGCGCGTCTTTTTATTTTATTAAATCTCTTATTTAAACTAATAATTATCCTGCTTACTATAGAGAGCCCGAAGTTAGAACTACTAAGATAATTTATTTAAATAATAAAAAAGATTAAGATTTTTATTAGTTTTATTAAAGTATATTATATTAATACCAAGCTAGCTAAATAAGGAATTTTAATTATAATTAAAATTAAGAATTTATTTATAAATAAAAAATTATACTTTATTACCTATTTTTACTATTCTAAAATTTTTAAGTTAAATAATAAATTATATTAATATCTTTTTTATTTATATAATAAATTTAATAAAGTAAAACCTACTTATAAAATAGTATCTATAATAAGTTTACTAGGTATAATTATTATTAAATTAAATATTATTAAATTATCTAATATTAGTATCTTATATATCTAGAGATTTGCTAGTACTCTAATTAGCCTAAATATTACTTAATTATTTAAAGAAATATATCTTAATATTAGTTATTATAAATTAGTTAGTAATACTAACTTCTTATATACTATCTTAAATATTATAATTAAAAAAATAATTAAAATCCTTATAATTAATAGTATTAATTTAAGTTATATATTTAATCTTTATATATATTTTAATTTTAATTTTTTATATCTATTAATTAATAATATTTTACTTATATTTACTTAAATCTCTATATTTATTTATATAGTAGATATTACTACTAAATTTTTTATTAAAACTAAAATTATAAATTATAAAAAAATAATTATTAATATTAAATAATAATATACTATTATTTATTTATACTAAAATATAACTATCCTAGTTTACTACTATAATAATAGCTAAATAAATCTTATTAAAGTTTATATTATATCTAGAATAAAGATATTATTTTATTTAAAATATAAGATTTTAATATCTATAAGATCTATTTTATCTAATTAAGATCTAATTTTTAAATTAAAGATTTTTTAAAATTTAGATTTCTATATTTATATATATCTTATAGATAACTAATTTTTTTTATTAAAATATTTAATTCTATATCTAGAACTGTTATTCTACTTAAATATTAATATATTAAAATTATTAATAATTTTAAATTTATTTTCTCTTTTTTATTAGATTTAAAGTTATAGAACTTATTCTAGTATACTTAATTAAATAATAATTTTTTTATTAAATAATATAACCTACACTCTATCTATTTTACTTTAAAATCTAATTATAATTACTAGTATTACTAATATATTAAATAATTATTTATTAATATATTTTATATTTCTATTAAAATATTACTAACTGAAACTTATTATAATATTAGTAATCTATTAAATAAAAGTAATATCTATATTAAAAATCTTAAAATTATTTTTTATTTTACTAAACTTATCTTCTATTTTAATATCTAGTAAAATAAAATAAATATTAATTTAACTATATATATTCTTAAATCCTAATAAATAGAAGTTTTATTAAAAAAAGTCTAGAAATATTATATACTAAAGCCTAAAATATATTAAATATTTCTAAAAAAAATTAAATTATTATTAATAAAACCTTAGATTTATTATATAAAGCTAGAAAACTTAAGTTTATTATTATTTATATATTTTTTAATTATTTTATATTTATTATTTAGTATACTATATTTAATCTCCAAACTTAAATAAATAAAAATAAAGATTATATTATTATAAATCTATATAATATAAATAAAAAAGTAGAATTTAATTAATATTTAATTCTAATATAATAAAAATTATATTATTTATATAAAGATATAAGTATATTATTATTATTAATACTTATAAGTTCTTTTATTAATAACTAATATATTAAGATTATTAAAGATATCTTACTATTATAAGCTATTATAGCTAAGAAATCTTTAATATAATTATTATAAATTTTATTAGTTTTATTTTTTTTATTTAATATTAAATAAATTTATATTTTACTAAATTCTAAGTATTTTACTAAATATATATTAATAATATAGTTATCGCCTCTATTATATTAAATAAATATATTAAATATCTAAGCCTAGTATTTAATTATTTATAAAATCTAAATATTAAAATCTAAATTTTAAAAATATTTATTAGATTTCTGTCTATCTAATTACTTAATTAAAGAGTTAATACTCTTAGTTTAACTATATATATTAAAAAACTTAAAGTAATTTTATTATTAAAAGTTCTTATTATTTTATAAGACTTTAAGTACTATCTTAGATTAATTAAATAATTTTATTATTAAATTAAGTATTATACTGTTTAAAGTAAATCTTTATAACTATATAAAATTAAATTATTAAAAAGTAAACTTATTAAAGATTAGATTTATTAAAAATATAAAGCTTACTACTATTAATAAATCTATTAATATTAAGTAGTTATTATTTACTAACTTATAAAGTAAATTTTATAATCTATAATTTCTAATATATTTTAATCCTAAAAAATAATTTTAGATTAATATTAATATATTTTATATTATATATAAAGTTATAATTTATTATATTAAAAATAAATATCCTAATTATTTAATCTTTTTAATATAAATAAAAGTATTATTTATCTTATTTTTTAATTAATTATTTATTAGTACTAAGTATAACTACTAGTTAATAAAGCTTAAAATTTCTTATTTTATTTAAATTATATATAAAGTTTATTATTATATTAAATTATTAAAATATCTTATAATTATTTATACTAATTATTTATTTATTATAGATATATTAAAATAATCTTCTTTTTAATTAATTATTATTAAAAATCTAAATTACTAATTAGTATATATTAGTTAATATCTTTAATAATTTAAACTTATTATCTACTATAAATCTAAAAGAGTAAATATTATTTCTAATATTTTATTATACTTATCTATAAATTTTATTTAAGAATAAGATATTAAATTTATCTATAATTAAAATACTAATCCTTTAGATTTAGATAAATTATATATATTTATTTATTATATTTTTATAACTATTAAGCTATCTAATAAATTTAAGTAATATTTAAAAAATAAGTATTTAAATAATTATTAAACTATTATAATCTTTAATATTTTAAAGAATAATATTAATACTAAATTTTTTTATTTTATTAAAAATAAGCTATTATTTATAAAATACTAGAATATTATTAATAATTCTAAAAATAATTCTTTTTTAAAAAAGTATATTCTATATTATCTATTATATAATATTAATATTAAATAAAAATATAATTTTTATATCAATTTTTAATTAATCTTTATTATTTTTTTTTAAAAAAAATATATATAATACTAATAGTACTCTCTATGTTATTTATAAAAATAAATAAAAATATAATACTTTATTTATTATTATTAAAAAATTTATAAAATAAATTAGTTTTTTTTTTAAGATAAAAAACTATCTATACTACTAAATATTAAGATATAATAATAATATAATATCTTTAATTCTATAATTAAAATATTTTTTATTATATTATTTTAGATTAAAATTATAAGTTTATCTCTATCTTTTAGTAAGTAATATATAAAGTAGTTAATATAATCTAATATTATATAATAATATATTATTTATAAATAAATAATTAATTAGAATATATAATATAAGTTATTAAAATTATATTTTATTATAGTTATATTATAGATTACTATATATAATTAAACTTTTTATTAAATATTATTATTATAATTAATGACTTTAAAAGTATTATTATTAATAAAATATCTTATTAATTATTATTTAGTCTTAATCTTTATATTTTTAAAAATATATTTTATAAATTCTTTAAATAAGACTTTAGCTCTTATTTTAATATAAAAAAAGTATATAAATTTACTAGTATTTAAATAAAATATATTTATAATATTTATTATATATTTATATTATTTAAATCTAAATTATAAATTTATCTTTATTTATATAAAGACTATAATCTATTTATTATTATTAATATTTTCTTTAAATTAAGATCTTATTATATAAGATTTTTTATTATTACTTATTATATTAAATAATTTATATATAAGTTATCTAATATATTTATTTTATAAAATATATATTTAGTTATTTTTATTATTTAATTAAAGTTTATATCTCTAATTATGAATTTTTATATTTATAAATATATAAAACCTTCTGCTATACTAGATACCTATTTTTCTAATAATAATAATTATTATAAAGTTAAATATATACTTAATTATTATATATACTTCTATAAATATAAATATACTTCTTTTACTAAATATTATATTTATTAATATAGATATAATCTTAAATACAATTAATAATTTTATAAAGTAAATCTTATTAGATTTAAAGATATTATTACTAATTTTAAAGTTTTATAAAATCTTTTTAACTTATAACTTATTATATCTTTTTTTTTAAATTTATTATTTATTAAGATTACTTTAAGTCTTTTATATCACTTCTCTTATTTATTAAGATTACTTTAAGTTTATATTATATATTTCCTATTTTTTTATTTATTTTATACTTTACTTTATCTTTTACTCTATTTATTAAGTCTTACTTTAAGCTTTTCTTTCTCTAATATTTTATTTTATTTCTATACTTAATAAGATTATTATATTCTTAATTTAATCTATATTTATAGCTGTACTACTACCTACTATATTAATATTTAAAGCTTATCTTTATTAATTTCCTTAAATTCTTTATCTAGTACTGATTCAGACTAGTTTATTAGTTAATTAGTTATTCTAGTATTACTATTTCTACCCGGCCGCTCGCTTTAATTAAGGAATCATCTTTAACCATCCTAACAATCCTACAAGTTTATAGAAATATTAAAATTAATAAAAATAATCTATTGATTAAAATAAGTAGTTAGATAGAAATAACAGTACTAAAATAACTAATTAACTAATAAGCTAATCTAAATCAGTACTAGATAAAGAATTTAGGGAAATTAATGAAGATAAGCTTTGGATATTGACATGGTAGGTAACAGTACTGCCACAAATACTTCACCAATATCATCAAGATCGCCGTCTTGCGACAAAACAGTAATAATAATAACTAGAGGAGTTAATATTAATAATAGTAAGTAGTGCGGGATATTAAAGATAAGCTTATAACAAAAATATATATTTAAATTATTGTTTTAAATAATCAATCAGGCCTCATATTAGCTATTTAGATAAATATATTAAATAAAACAATTAATTAATAAAGTTAGGGCTTTATTATTATCTAATAAACCACACTCTAGTTCATTACCGGGCCTAGATAGTAACAGTAATTAGTAATCATCAGCTTCTCGTGGCTTAATATTTATCAGGTGTACTATACCGGTACACTACGCGACAAAGTACACCATACACCCAATAACCAATAGGCAGGTCTCCCCAGGGCAATACATATTGTGCATGGTAACTCCTCCGCCTTCTATCTGGAATGCTTAGAAAACTCACACCGAGTCCTGGGGCTCTTTTGTTTTACTCCCCCGCGTACTTCCCCCGGGAAGCCCTAAACAATATAGCCAAAGAACATGTCTCAACCCCTCGGGACAATGAGGAGGAAGCCGCGGAAGTTCTTACCCGAGCCCATTGAGACATCCTCACGCAGTTCAAAGCAACATCAAAATAATGATCATGCAGAACAACATGTGCGCTCAAACCACGGGGACAGACAGATATCCGAATTTGATACCACTTCGTCCACAAAGGGACCCTTTGCCTGTAGCCAGCCCGGGCAGCCCCCTCAACTGTGGCAGACGGGCCAGACTGCGATCCCCGCCAGAAGGAGCAGCAGTGAACATGTACATGTGTCAACATTACCGGAAATAGTACACACCACACCATCAACCGCAAACTCGCGCGGTAAAGCGCAGCGAACGAGGAGGTTCACACCCCAGCTAATGGAGACTGCTAGACACTCATTTAGCCCAAGGAAAAGGCTATTTAATCATGACAGCTTCTCCAGGCTCGAGGCCGAAACACCAAGCTTGCACAATACTGCCAAGACCCCCAATCCAATACAAGTGAATGCCGATATACTACAGGAATCTCTATTTTCATACTCCAGTCTTCTGCGACGCCAGGAAACAAGGAGACATTCTTTTCGTGTACCCGACCTACCGGCCATACCCTCCAGTGGCAGTGAAGGATCCAGTGAATCAAATCCGCCACGGCTACACTGTTCCCCGCCTCAGCCTCCAGCCCGTCGACCAAATATAGGTCACGAACCTTCCCCCCTAGATCATATTATCAACTCTCCAACCAATGCTTCAGAAAGTCAACTAAAGGAGCAAGCACTAGCGGCATTCCCGAATGAGCAGGTCTACCAGCCTGTCGATCATTTTGCCATCGACAAGGATGAAGAGTCGTCATATGAGGATGACTTCGATATGCATGAAAAAGGGCTCATGTTTAGGATAAACAGGCGCGCCTCATCTGCAGATCTTCCCTCAGAACTCGAGTTTTTGCGCAGACACAAGGAAGAAGCCGGTATGGATAGGCGCCATTACCTTACCACTAGAGGAGAACACAATTCGCATGCGAAAACCTTGGAGGTAGTAAATCGTGACGATGGTTGGGATATAAACCGTCCCTTGACACAATTGAGACAGACGTTCCGCCCGCCAATGCTCGGAAGCGACATTGAATTCCCACAAAGCTTGACACCGGAAAGCACAATATGTGAAGGAATCCATATAACCGGGAGCAACCAGGACCAGACCACATTCTCATCGTCCACTGGGCTTTGGTGCTCCAGCGCGCGCTTTTCCGTTGGACTCGATCGCGGTGGCCTTTGGAATGGGACCTGCAAACCAAACAATCATGACTCACGGCTCTCTAAATCTTCACTACCGAGGTTGATTACCCGGAGACACGGGTTTGACGAGGATACACAAAAAAGGGTCTTAGAACAATCATACCGGGCCAGACCTCCGCACCAATGCCACCAACATTCCCATTTCACCATTCGACTCCCGAGGGACGATGCCAAACATGATGAAAAATACAACCAGGAATTCGATGACAGATTTGTCACGCAAATATATGATTATCTGTCACTAGGCTACCCTAGTGTTGCCCGCTACTATGACCATGAACTAAGTAAGGTTTCTGGGTTACCAGTGGCGACACTCAGGGCAGACGATCCAAACTCGGACGCTAAGGGCCATGTCGGCGTGCACGACGTTACCTACAGGAGTGAAACGAATGGGGTATGTATGAGGTGGACCGCGCTGCGGTTGTATATTCATGAATGGGTGCGCCGACACCCTCAAATTTCCGAGGAAGGTCATTACCACCAGACATGGGGTGTACGCGAACGCAAGGGGAGCTGGGCAGTTTGATGCAGCGGGCTGAACAACGGGCTTGAAGTTAAACTGGCCACCGGGTGCCCTCTCGGTGCTCGACGAGCAATTCTCATAGGAAAGACGTCTTAGACCAGCGGCGGTGATATCTAATATAACCAAGTAGCCTCGAAATGGCCTTCACTGGCTATTAACGTTATGTGCTGACAGTTAACCCACGACTCTTTGAGGTAAGCTTCAGGTATAGCTTATATTCTTGAAATGTTGAGCGGCTACTTCAACCCCCCTCATTCTGACTATTATCAATGATTGTCCGGCCCGATACATTACTGCGTTGAGCCCTTTCATGCACAATACCTGGGAAAATTTTCTGCTCTGGTGGCCCATCGGCCGTGGCTATTGGATTGGATTTGTTGTCGGAGCCCAACCCACTGGAAATGCCTGATGTGGAAAGGGATTGGGCTGGATCCAAGGAATCCAATGCATCATAATCATTTGCATCGGTAATAAGGGATTGAATGGATGGGTGTTTGGGCCCGTCGGTGTCCGAAAGGGCTAAAGAGCTTACTGGGGGGCTCGGTTCCGTAACTATAGTGCAAGTGAGAATCCTTGGTCTATCCGCAAGGCAGCCGCATACTGACATGTAATTTGATCCGTTAGAGACGGTTTTTGCGTAGATGCGGTATGCAATCCATAGCCAACTATTGGTGCCATCCCGTCATCAGTATTCTGCGCAGAATACCGCTCAATCCTGACGAGTAGTTGGTAGATTAGCCGGATTTGTATTTTCCCACCTCGCATGGTGGATTCAATTTTGTTCGCCTGAGGAAACAGTGAGGCAAGCGCTTGGGATGCAAATGACTTACAATGCCAGCTCCCCGATAAGCGTTTCATGACGGAATGATTCTCGAATATCCGGGACGTTGCTTTTCGCAACATTGTTACCCGCAACCCCAGCTAGAGAGCAGTTTGAACCAAGCCATCTCTCTTTTAGAGAAAGTTCGAAGCCACACTGCTCTACGGAATGCTTAGCCAACTCGCACATATCCACTGCACTGAACTTGTAGATCTGCGCTGCCACAGAATATTCCTCGATCAGAGGTTCTTTTGTGAAGGCAAACTGCAGTGGATCATCCGTGGACAACGACACATTTAAACCTCTTTTGAAGAAGTGAGCGCATGGATTCTTGTCGTATGTGAGGAATAGAGCATTATTGCTGAGAGGTGACATTGCGATACCGATTTGGTCGAGGTAAAACAAATATTGCAGCAGTGGGACTTTTCGAAGTAAAATCCCATGGCTAATACTATGGCAACAGAGGAAACCAACTGCAAGATGGTCGGGGTCCCCGGCTTCGCCACAGTGTGGCCTGAGGACAAATGTATTAAAACCACGCCGCTGTCGCCAAAAATTGAGAGACGCCATGTTAGCGAACATAAAGTAAATCCAATAAGTGTAGGGAGGGTTTTGTTTGGTATTCCACTCCCTCGGAATTGGATACTTCCTATACAGACGGCGCTCAGCTTTGCTCTCATCGTCGACACTATCAAAGCCGATAACACGCTGTAGGAAGATGTGTAATTTAGGATGGCTGCTCGGATCCTTCGTCACTTCGAATAGGGGCTGGAAGACATTCGTGATTACTTGTTCGAAATTTTCCATCATCCCACTAGATTTGTAGACGTCATATAGTCGAGGTACCTGGATGAGCCAGCGAACATTGGGCGAAAATAGCTTGTTGTCCACAACCCAGGCTGCAAGTTTGTCCCATTCCTGAATCGATCTTCCGTAAATAGAAATGCGCCATTCCACCATTTGATATTTGCTTGATTCCAAATCGGAGATAACTTCTTTCGTTATCTCTGCTAGATATCGCCCCTTTATGTAATTGTCAGTCTTTAAAAAAATTTCTCGTAACCGAGACTCTCCAACCGGGTTGTATTTAAGATTGAATTTGTCAAACCGATGAAAGGAATCTGTGTGTGCCTATGGAGTATTAGTGACTATTATAAATAAGTAAGAAACCAAGCATACATAGCACAACATACATGCATATCAAGAGTATCGATACTTAAGTCATAGGCGGTAAGGTTGATACTCTCAAAGACTTCTTTAAGTGTCAAATGCTTGCCGTCCCTGAACAGAACGACTTCATCTGGAGACTTTTTCATTTTGCTTTTGATGAAGCGGAGAAGGTGCTTCTGATTCATGCATGCTGAGTGATGAACGTGGGTGTCGACTTTTCGAACGTTATAGAAATCCCTATGAGGTACTTTTTTGCTATCTGCAATTTCCTGGTACTCATTTAATAGCGAATAGAGCTGGAATTTCCCTTCCAAATAAGAAAGTCGTTTAAAGGAAAAGCTCTTTGCAGGCCCGTCTGTTGAAACATCGATCACGGAATCCAGGTCCATATAGAAGTCCCGCAGGGACGGAATTTCGACCACGGGCTTCCCCAAGTCAGATGTTCCATAGCTTTCGTAAACCTGGTAAACGCTGTTCTCATCTAACCTGAATACCCAGTCAGACTCTCCCGGAAGCGGTAGGCAGTCAGCAAGGCAAAAGTCTTCACCGATACTTTCGCCCATCTTTCTCTTCCGGTGTTTTGCGCCATACTCATTATTCGACTTCGCAGTTTCTTTGTCTTCGCCCCAGGCCGGTTCTGGTGGAGGGGGGTATACCGTCCAGCCTGGAGTATTATTTGGATTGTCCCCAAGAGTCTGCAGTGAGAGTCGAATATACTTCGATCTCAACTCCAGCAAGCTCCGAATCTTGTGGCAAATAACATTCAATTCCGAGGTAACTGTGTCGTCATCGGAGGCTAGATTCATAATGCCACGGGGGGCTCCCAAATTGTCACCGACATACTGGGAATCGCCAGCCATGGAATGATGTCCGTACTGATCTGAAGGTGGGAAGTGAACTGGATTGGTGCCGACATTTTGATGATTATTTGACGGAACGATAGATTGGCTTTGATAAAAAAGCTTTGCTTCTGCATGGCTCATTGATTTTTCAAATGCATAATCGTATGTAGGTGTCCTCAGTTGCCTGTCCCTTGGAAGAACTTCTCTTGACTCCCCAACACTCAGCCCACCAGGGCGTCTTTCATCCATATTTTCTGTCTGTTACTCGGTTTATCGTGGTTGGGTTCGTCTACAATGCGATGCTGTTGTCGGGTTCCTGGACCATGGCCCCGATGCACCCCTTTCGTACAGTACTGGAGACACCAACGCGTTATTTGGGACGCAATGTGGAATTCCCTCGCAGATTGTGCTAGCAAGAGAGGCGTGAACTAAGGTGGACCCGTTAGCCATCAAAAGAATAAAGAACATATAGTTAAAGATTTTACCTCATATCAGTGCGGCAAACTTGTCACAAAAACGAAGGACAGTTAAATGCAAGGGTTCTGCTAGCTTACAGCGACAGAAAATTATTGAAACAGTGCTTGCCACTTATATTCAACCATGATATTCAGTAGATATGGAACATTTAGAAATAATGTAACATTTGGCTAGCAAGTTTCACCTGAACATATTTGCCCTGTTCTTATCTCCAGCTGCGGGTATTGGTTAATTGTTTTCCCGAGCTCCGGTGCTCAGGTAAACTAGTGTCACATTGTGACGTACGGAGTACTAAGTAGACACATACGTAGCTTACTGTGTGTAGTAGGTAACTACGTACCTGGGTTCCACCTCCGTAAGAACAGCAAGCTTACCTGGGAGGAGACCTAGACCAGGCAACAGTTCGAGGATCGTATTTTGCTCCTCATCAACTTATCAACAAAGTTCAAGCTCTCCACTAAAAGGTCTCATACCGAGCCTCCTTTCAAGGTTGTCCTCAATTCTTCTGAAGCAGAAAGTGGGGGATCGTGGAACCACGCGATTACGTTCCAGGCGCTGTCCAGGTCTGCTCAACATTCCGAAGCTGACGGTGACTGATCCTTCTCTCATAATACAGTCTGCACTGCGATTACCGATTACCCGCAAAACGTCCCCTAAGTCTTTCGCTCAGATAGAAGGTTGGGTTTGACCATGGCGTCTCTCAATCTATCGGCCAATGGCGCCTCGATATCAAAGAGCTATCAGTCGGTAGTCGAATCTTCTATTTCGGAAAGCGCAAGGGGTTCTCCAACCTACGCAAAGTGGGCAATCTTCTCGGTTTCAACACCCCTCGTGAGCGCGTTTCAACAGGACGCTGGCAATAAAGAAAGTATCCTTAAAGTTCAGGATTCAGGAGGTATGCGGCCGTGCGCCCAGGATGTCCCTCGGCTGAGCTAACTTTACATGTCGCTTTAGAGGGCGAATTGGCTGATCTTATCGAGGAGTTTTCGGAGGGAAAAATACAATTCGCTTTCGTGAAAGTAACGGATGTGAATACTGGGCTTCCTAAAAGCGTCCTCATTGCGTGGTGTGGGGAAGGAGTTCCCGAACGAACAAAGGGCTACTTTACTAGCCACTTGTCCACCGTGTCGAAATTTTTACATGTTAGTCCCCAATTTGATTCAGGAGATGAAGGCATCATATATCGGTTTATGCTGACAGCGAGTTTTTAGGGCTACCACGTTCAAATAACAGCTCGCTCAGATGCAGACTTGACAGTAGAGGGTGTCATGCAGAAAGTTGGCGACTCGTCAGGCGCAAAATACAACCCGAGGCCCGAGCAATCGACCACTTCTGCCCCCAAGCCCCCCTTATCCAGCAAGCCGGTTTTTACTCCTCTCCGCACCGGAGGGATCAGTGCAGGCTCGACCAGTGTCGCCCCATTACCCGTACGGGTGAAATCGAGTGATGACGATGGATGGGGACCTGATGCCCCTCCGATCACTAGAACAAATTTAGAAAAGGTTCAGCCGGCTTACCAACCTACTCGGGTGAACATACAAGAACTCAAGTCGGGGAAACAGACCGACCAAACTTTGAACTCCAGCGGCATAAATCCTGAAGAGGAAGATGTTGTCAAAGGTGGGTATCAGCCCATCGGCAAAGTAGATATTGCCGCTATCAGGAGACAGGCACATGAGACTGGTAACTTAAAGGATGATCGACCAGAGCCTGTAAAGGGTGCTTACGAACCAGTGGGAAAGGTTGATATTGCTGCGATTCGTGCTAAGGCGCAAAATGCAGACGGGACTGCGACGAAAGCGAAAGAATCCCCTGTTCCATTTGATCGGCCTCCCATTTCGACCACGGGGTCAGATATCAACCAATCAAGCCGGCTCACATCATTGCCCAAGCCCAAGGTTTCCAGCAGGCTTGGTGGAGGCTCGGCATTTACAGGCACGAAGCCGCCTCTTCCCACTGGTAGCGGAGCAAGTGTAGCACCCACTGCCCCTGTAGGAAGTGCTAATCGAGCCTTTGCCGACCAAGGAGGCAAGACACCTGCACAACTCTGGACGGAAAGGAAGGCTAAAGAACGCAGCCAGGATTCTGGTGCTGCTATTACGCCATCTAACGGCCCCGTATCCGCCGCTGCAAACCAAAATAACGGGGGGGACTGGAAGAGCTCTTATAGTGGGAAAACATGGGCCCCTGTCCAGACAACACACACCGGAAAGTCTGTTGAAAGCATTCCCCATGAGACCACTGGCGCCGCTACAGTGGAAAGCTCAACAATTGAGCCTATAGCACCCCAACAAAGTGTTAATGCTATCCGAGACCAGCTCACGCAAGGGACAGCAAAGGAAACCTCTAGCTATGTTGATGCTTCGCTGCCTGCTTCTCCCTCAGTGCATAGTACTGGATTTGAAGCCCCGCGTGCGCCACAGGCTCCCGAGCTTTCCGACCCTCAGCCCCAAACCCCCCAGTCACCCGCGCTGGATCACTCTGAAGGTGAAGGTTCGCCAATTCAGGTTGCCATGCCCGTCGCGAGAGGCACTAGAGATGAGAACGAAGAACAATATCCACCTTCGGTAACCGAGCATACGAAGAATCTAGAGCGACGGCCTTCGGACGACGAGGGTCAGCCCCGTGGTGTCCAAGATGCAAACATAGCAATAGATGCCGCACCTACTGGTGACGCCGATTTCAGAAAAATCCGGGCTCTTGTGCATTACGACTATGAAAAGGCGGAGGATAACGAGGTGGATTTGAAAGAAGGCGAATACGTCAATGAAATCGAAATGGTAGACAAGGATTGGTGGCTGGGTCTAAATGCTCGAGGCGAAAGGGGGCTTTTCCCAAGCAATTATGTTGAAATTATTGGGGGTGAGCATCAGGACCGCACCCCATCTGAAACGCAGCCTGCGCCCAACGCCTTTTCCCCCGGGACTGTTGCCGGTTCCACAGAGGTCCCAGGCTTACGCGCCAAACCTACTGCAAAGGCTCTCTACGATTATGAGGCTGCTGAGGACAATGAGCTCAGTTTCCCTGAGGATGCTGAAATCACGAACATTGTAAGCCCCTTCTTTTGATTCCGCTCCCGCATCTGCTTTGTCCAAACTTCTTGAATCGAGATATGCTAATTATTGTCCCCTACTAGGAATTTCCCGATGATGATTGGTGGCTAGGTGAATACCGTGGTAAGACGGGTCTTTTTCCAGCGAACTATGTTCAACTTGATGGCTAGGGAAGTATCCTTTTCTTTTACCGGAGTTTCTCGAAATGCTTTGTTAAAACGTCTGTAGACTTCGGAAGCCAACTTGAAGTGAGAACCATCGTCTTGTGTCAGGACCTGTATGACATTCTTTCACACCAAACTTTGATGTTACTTAGTACATAAGCAATCGAATATAACTGCATTAGTTGTTATCTATCAGTAAAGTTGTCCGATGAGACCACCCGGTTGATTTTAAACCAATAATTATCCGAACGAAAACAGAGATACCGGTTGTAGAAAGGTTTCATTAGGCGCCTTTTTTTTTATCCCTATGCATAAATTGGAAATATTTGGGTCTCTAGTAAATGTTTAACGACTTGGTGGGTATTTAGTATGCAAAGTGCTTGGACTGCCCTGTTCAGTGTTAATTAACAGTAGTTTCTCTCGACCGAGCAATTTACTATGTTAACAAGAAGCTTATATAAGCCAAATGTCACGTGGCTGTTAAATTGCGGCAGCATGGACGACGGAGTAGGTAGGTGTAGTAGCGGCAACTTTGAAGCAACTAAAACGAGACCAGAAATCTCCAACCACATGTTCATAGACGCGGCAAAGGCTACCAGCCACTCTCGCTGATTTCGTGCCGCGGTATCGTCCCTACTTTGGTCTAATTACATGACTATTCGCCTTGATTTCACATCCGCATCTCTGGCGCGCCGAGCACCTGGCTGTTGTATCAAGCTCAATATATCAACCCAAGAAGGACAATGGCTGCCCTAGGGGAGGATCTATTGGTTACTGTCAATAAATTGCAAGACCTAGTTTTTAACACCATTGGAAATGACTCGCTTGATTTACCGCAAATTGTAAGTGTGGCTTATTCCAGTACCAATCAAAGCAGGGATATCTCATGTTAACCTTCTCACCAGGTTGTGGTCGGCTCGCAGTCATCTGGAAAATCGTCTGTATTGGAAAACATAGTTGGAAGAGACTTTCTTCCGAGGGGCAGCGGAATCGTGACTAGAAGACCTTTGATCTTGCAACTTATAAATATTCCTAGTGAGCGTCAGGACAAACCCGAAGGCGATGATGTCCATATTCCGCATACGGCCGCCAGTGTATCTGGACAGAATGAGTGGGCAGAGTTCCATCACCATCCGGGCCGCAAATTTGACGATTTTGCTCTTGTTAAGCAGGAGATCGAAGCTGAGACCGCGAGAATAGCCGGGAATAATAAGGGTATCAACCGCCAGCCGATCAACCTGAAGATATTTTCTCCTCATGTGCTCAACCTCACAATGGTTGATTTGCCAGGTCTGACCAAGGTGCCAATTGGAGACCAGCCGTCGGATATTGAAAAGCAAACCCGTGCTTTGATTCTCGAATATATTGCGAAGCCAAACAGTATCATCCTAGCCGTCTCACCCGCAAATGTCGATTTGGTCAACTCTGAGTCTCTGAAGCTAGCCCGACAGGTAGATCCCATGGGTCGGAGGACAATTGGCGTTTTGACGAAATTGGACCTCATGGATCATGGGACTAATGCCATGGACATTCTGTCTGGCCGTGTGTATCCGCTAAAGCTCGGCTTCATCGGAGTGGTTAACAGGTCCCAGCAAGATATCCAGTCTGGCAAATCTTTATCGGAAGCCCTCCACGCTGAAGTCGACTTCTTCCGACACCACCCGGCCTATCGAAACATGGCAAATCGATGCGGTACACAGTTTCTTGCGAAGACGCTGAATTCGACGCTAATGTCACATATAAGGGATCGCCTACCTGACATAAAAGCTCGCCTAAATACTCTCATGGGCCAAACACAACAAGAGCTTGCCAGCTATGGCAACAAGCAATTCAGTGGTAAAGAACATCGGGGGTCTCTGATTCTACAACTGATGACGCGATTCGCGTCCTCGTTTATATCTTCAATCGATGGAACTTCATCTGAAATATCCACCAAAGAGCTATGTGGCGGTGCTAGGATATACTATATATTTAATTCTGTTTTCGGAAATTCCCTTGATACCATTGAGCCGACACAGAACCTTTCAGTTTCGGATATCAGGACAGCCATTCGCAATTCGACTGGGCCGCGCCCAAGCCTTTTTGTGCCGGAGCTTGCTTTTGACCTTCTCGTGAAACCTCAAATAAAGCTACTCGAACCTCCTAGCCAAAGGTGTGTTGAGCTAGTTTACGAGGAGCTTATAAAGATATGCCATACCTGTGGGTCGCAAGAACTCCTCCGCTTCCCCCGCCTCCAAGGCAAGCTCATTGAAGTCGTGTCGGATCTCCTTCGTGAGAGACTAGGTCCTTGTTCAACGTACGTGGAATCGTTGATTTCAATACAAAGGGCCTACATCAACACGAACCATCCAAATTTCCTCGGTGCAGCTGCGGCAATGTCTTCAATTATGCAAAGCAGACAAGAGCAAGAGAGGAAGGCCGCGCTAGCGGAAGACCGACGCAAGCGAGAGAAGAGACGAATTAAAGAACTGGGTGGCCCGAACGGAAATACGCCCGCCTATATTGAAGAAGAGGAAGAGCAATCAGAAGCCAAGCACTTTCCTATCAGATCCCAATCTAACAAAGGAACTAGAGGCATGTCTCCTCACGTTGGTAAAAACCAAGAGAGCGGGGTTACTGCCAGCTTAAATGGCACGCACTCCAGCGCACAAGGCGCGTTCGGAGGTGCAAATTCCACCCGCGATTCGTTCTTGAATTACTTTTTTGGCAAGGACGGTGCGCAACCATCTACTTCCTCTGCTCTGAGTCAAAATCAAAACAGACAACCCGCCCATGAAGTCAACACCAGCCCTAATCCACGGCGCACAGAGATCCTTTCACCTGTGTTGAACTCGCAGGATTACACCGCAATGGCTGAACACAATGATGTGGGTTCCTTTGTGAGTATCAATCCTACCCCTGTTGTTGCTCAATATAATAACACGTCTGGAACTTTTTAGTTGAGGGATGATTCTGAGCCAGCCATCTCTGACCGAGAACTTATGGAAACTGAGTTGATTCGAAGGCTAATCTCTTCATATTTCACCATCGTGAGGGAGACAATTGCGGATCAGGTTCCAAAAGCCATCATGCACCTTCTTGTAAACCATAGCAAAGACGTTGTGCAAAACCGGCTTGTTAGCGAACTCTACAAAGAAGAGTATTTTGCTGAGCTTCTTTATGAGGATGATGGCATCAAAGCCGAGAGGGAAAAGTGCGAGAGATTGCTAGAGACATACAAGGCTGCGGCAAAGATTGTTGGCGAAGTCCTGTAGGTATACTTAATGGGCGTTCTTGGATTCTTCAGTTTTCTGCGTGTCAGGCCTGGTTACAGTAACTTGTGGTCATGATGCATTATCTTTGTATTATAACTCCATCTCCATTTGAAGAAAACCCTGTGCGGAAACACAAGGCATGTAGGATATGTTCGTATGATACATATAACGACCCAAAATTGATATATACACTTCTGCACCCCGAGGATAGACAAGGTGCACGGAAAACGAGTTCAGCACCATATATAGGTAATGCTTATATATGCGGCTGAATTGGCTTGGCTCTCAGTCCAATTAATCCCTTTTCACGGTTTCCCTCCTGAGCCGTGCGCCTTCAAAGCCATACATGGCGGCGCCCACAAATACAAGAATAGCACCAACGAGCACACCCTGGGAAAGAGAGTTCCCAAAAAGATGTATTGACAACAGGAGCGAAATTAGCTTCCGGATGTTCAACACAATCGTAACAGTCAAAGACGATGACTTTGCAGAGAGAAGGTGAACTCCACGAATACACCAATATTGCGTCAATGCGTTTAATAGAAGATGGAAAATTTTAACTGGGATACCAGTTAAAATGGGCTGAAAGGTCTCGTAACCACGGCAGGTCAACAGCGCTTGGTAAACAACAGCGGCTGGAGTGCTTGTGGATATCGCACACGACTCCCCCGAGACTGCTGTGTCCCCAGGCGTGAGACATGTATTTGTGTCTCCGGCCTGACCTACCAATGCCGTAACCTGGGATAACAATGACGGGGATGAGTTTAGTGCGTGCCACTGTGCGAGAAGCTGCGGAAAGGTCGGAACGAAAAGTGGCAAAGAAAGTATGTGAGAATAGAAAAGAGCTTCCTTCCAATGGTTCCGTCCATAAGTTGCATATAACCGATCTGCGTAGATACCTTGAAATGCAGAGAGGAGCATTGCTAAGGCAAGAATAGCAAAGCCAATAACAGTGTTGGATATACTAGAATCCCGATTGACTTCAATATGGATAGATTGCCCCTTCGCTTGTGCATCTGCCAATGCGGATGTGACGACCCCAAAGGTAAGTAGTGCAACAGCGAGCATTTGCCCCTGAGAATATCTTTTGCCAGTGTAAAGATAACCAACCACGATCGATGCGACTGGGCCCCCAGATCTTAAAATTATATGCAGGGGCACAGAAATCCGGTATGCAAATGCCCAATTGTTCAAAAGATTGACTGTAACGAAGAATGCTGTGTAAATGAGCCATGACCGTAACGGGATAGAGCGCCGACCAAGAAAGAACGACCGGTAGCCTGCCGATGGCGAAACGAAGCTCGGCGACATAAAAAGCGCAGTTAGGAGGAACTGAGCAAAGGTTATTAATGGCCCTTGAGATAGTCAGAATACAACATTCAACACCAGAGAGTGGAGTCTAATTCAATGTACGTACCTGAACTTGGTTGATCCCTATAATTGGTAAGCAAACATTCAGTATTATCTTGACAGGTCTCTTGCACTCACTTAATTATTGCTTCAAGCGCAAATACCTTGTCTCGAAAATTAGTTTAGATAGCTCGCCCCAAAATGATATCTATCCACCCACATTCGCACAGCAACCTCCGAAGATCAACGAAACCATCAGGGAAATGCTCGTCCAATGAGTAAATGTAGCTTTAGCTGCTGTAGCTGCAATGTCCGGCATGCTGTAGACAGACACATGCCCGGATGCTTTTCGCCCAGCCATGCTTGTGGTTTTCTCGGAGCTCCGCTGTGAATGCAAGGCAGAAGTCGAGTTGGAACGACCGGGGCGAGATTTCAGCTGGCGGCCATTCTCCGTCCGGAATGAGTCATTATTTCCAGGCGCATGTTGTGCGGGAGACTTTGTTGCCATTGTCATTTAAATCCGCAAGACGATTGGTGTCATGGGTAGGGATTATTAATAGAGAATTAGATAAAAAAAAATGATTCACTAACAGCTGAATCGTTTTAAGCTTTGGATCAAGGTCCTAGCCTCGCGCTAGTTAACATACGGTAGGCTAACTCGTGAGTAACTTCTGAGTTAGTTACCTTCCATTAGGCTCTTACTAATCTCCTAACGAGAAGTGAAAATAGTTAGTTACTCCGCAGTCCTTAGTTAGCAGTGTACACAGCCCAACTAACTTCAGTGTAAACCTTATATAAGTATTACCCCAGAGTTACAGAATCGTTGGCAAAGTGGCACTACGTACAGAGTGTTATTTACGTAGATTATTACGCCTTTCGGACCTAAATTATAGTTCGAAAGTTTTTCTACCTTGTATACGTATGTACATATACATAAAATCTTATGGCGTGGTGATGGTTTTGTTGATCGCCTTGCTGACACCGCGGCTAAATTGTATAAAACAGGCGAATGTGAGCTATCCGAAAGAATAAAATCATAGATCATCTACAATGTCGTCGTCACTGAGAAAAAGCTGCTCATCGTCCGCTTGGGAAACCACTAGTGCCTGCCGTTCGAATTGAGGACTCCGAGTTTCACGTCCGAGCCTTCGAAAACCGGAAGCAGATGAGCCCCATGCATATTGCTCGTCTTGTTGCAAGCGGTAGTTCAAGCCGCGAGTTTCAGGACTGGTAATCCTTTGGGCGCTCGACCCCACATCCTTTCCAAGGATCATCGTCATATAGGGTAACTGATGAAGTATTAGATCGTTGAAGGTGATGGGAACGGCGGCGGACGTCGAAGTTTCATGGTTATTGCTTTGAAACCCTACCCCTTCTTCATGAGTGAAGTTGGGGGATATAGACCTAGCGTGGCCTGGTAGTGGGACCGCACTCAGCCGTACGGTTGAACCAAGCAGGGCGTTTCCCCACGAATCTATGAGATTTCGTGTTTCTTCGAATTGACGAGCCAGTCGGATGGTAGGGGGAAAGAATAGTTTATGCGAGTCATTCGAATGACTCGTACTGCTCGTATGTGAAATTTGTCTTTTCACAGGATAAGGGAGAGAGAACAGTAGACCGCGTGCAGCAACTTGATAGCTAATTTCATCTTGTCGCAAAAAGTCAACACCAATTCCGGGTTTGATGAAATTGTTTCCAAGACCAGCTTGAGGCTTACTAAGGCCCTTTTGGTCAACGCAGAGCATATCACTGTCCGACAGAGATCCGATACAGTCATCCAGACATCTTGTGAATGACGGGCCGCTGCAAGAGGGCACATAGTTTTCATGGAGGGCACCAATGAACGATTTAATGTCTGTTCCAGTCTCATTTAGTAATTCATTAACATGCACCTGAGAGACACCGGATTGGTCAAGGTCTTGTGGATTCTCGGTATCAGTGCTGCTATTTCGTTTATTGTAAATTATTTTTCCAACTGCGTGGAATAAGCCGAGACCGACTTCCCTCTGAGATAAAATTTGTGTCTCACTGCTGACAGGGGGCATCTTTTTGCGACTTCGAGCTGCGGCTCTGATGTTGGAGGTGTCGTGAACCCCTTCGGGCCATTGGTTGCCGCTGCGGAGACAAAAAAACTCCAAGGAGGCGATTGCGTTTCGAATATCCCCTATCATAGAAATGGTTTTGATTGTGAACTGCGTTGAAGCTTGGTTACCCATGGGCTGATATGCACTCTTTTTCAAAACTAGCTTCAGCGCCTTGGACATGAACGTGGGCGCAATGCTATTGAACTCGATGACACTCGTACTCGAATGGTTTGAGATTTCGCGACCAAGCAAGCGGTGAACTGTCAGGTTTTCGAATGAAGACTCGGGATTTGAAAATGATTCGGATACAATCATAACAATTGGTGGTATCTCAGTTTCACCACTATAATAATCAGTTCGGACATGTGGTGCATTCACGGAGATATATCGCAATATAGATAGCCGAAAAGCAGCGAGAACCGAGGCATTTGGACTTGATAAGGTTGGAAATTCTTCAATGAGAATGATACGTCGCTGGAGGGGATTGGCTTTCATGGGTGACTGTGCGCCACCACTGCTATCCAATTCAAGGCTGCGAAACTTATGACTGCGGCTCAGAAATCCATCAAACTGGGACCCAAAGGAGAGATAATCCTCTCCCCCGTACTCGGAGCCTAATGGGTTTTCCCACTCCAATATATTGAATTTCAGTTTGTCTGACAGTAACGATATCGTAGTGGTTTTCCCACTCCCTGTAGGCCCTTTGAGAACAAGTAGATTCTATGTCGGTTAGCAATCGAGAACCCCAAAAGACAGCGGTAAATACTTCATTCCAGGTGAACTATTAGCGACAAAAGGTTTAGTTCTGACATACTTTTCGAGATTTCCCCGTGAGTGCATTGGTCAACCACTGCTCTACATCGCTGACCTTTTTTTTGTGAACAGCTAATTCTTCCAACGTTTGAGGAGCATATCTCTGTGCCCAAGGCAATTTCTGTTCATTTTGTAAATCGGGGCATCGAGGGGTCTTCGATTGTAAAATGAAGCGTTTGGCATTGTTTGTAGATTTCTGTAAACTCCTTGCACTTTTCGTTTGAGAGGATATTGGAGGCTTATCCTGGGAAGCAGGAACAACTTCCGCTCCATCAAGTTGCGAAAGTCTTTCGCCCGTAAAGTGCTGGGCGAATAATTCGTCATAGGAATCATAGTCATCCTCAATCAAGTCTTCGTTGTCACCCATCTCTTTAACTGCCGGAGCTGCGCTACCTGACTTCGCCACCTTGCAGGGCCATCGTCGTTTCGAACCATTCAGGTCGGTTGTGTTTCGAGGTAGTTCGCGTATTGATGGTTTATTTGAATGTGGCGCGCAGTGATCGCGTTTCATGGGAGGACCCTGGGCGGGAGTAAGAAAGTTGATGGATCGGGAACTGTCGAGTGTCGGGTTCGGAAAGCCAGGTAGAGAGAGATATGGATAGTGTGGACCATGTATGGACTTTTCTTTACTCCGTATCTAAGCGTCTGCGCAAACCGACCTCCGTTCCTATTTACGTACGGCTACAACAAGTGCTTATTAATTCAACTACAAAAAACATACCTAGATGTTACGAGTTATTGGTAAGTTTGGACAATTATTTTATTGTTTATCCTTATGCATTTGAAGATTTCGATGTCGATAGAACACCAATTTAGCGTGAGGTTCTAGGAATGACTCACGACAGTATAGAGAATAGTGTCTTATAGCTGGTTACTATATAAATGCATTAATGCAGATTGCTTGAGGTGCTGGTCAACTTCATAGGATTGTGTCGCAGTTGGCGCGTTATGAACCACCAAAGATATCATAATAGTAATCGTCAGTAAGTCCCTCCCGTGAGGGAGCGGATGGGGCCTCGCCTGCAAATACTGCGTCATCGAACCGGACATTTAGTAGCCGGATTTTGAGTCCGTAGTTACTAATAAGTTTTATCAACTTGCTTGTCTCGGCGGTAATAGGCTGTTGATTTAGAAGCATGAGCAAACCGTCGAGCCACTCGGACGCCACACTTGGGGACTCTGGACGGAGAGTTAAAAGAGTAGTTTCTCTTTGTGTAGCTCTGCTAGTAGAACGCGAATGTCCATTGCTTTTCTGGATACCACCAGAAACGGCAGCCTGGACATAGCCATAGACCGTGATTTTTGTGGATGAAACATGATGTGGTATGCTTTTAACTGTTGAAGAAGACGCATTGTCGGGCGACGCTGATACATTGGAGACCACCGACGATACAATAGATAAGTCGACTGACGAAACATTAGCCTGGCGAACTAAACTGTTAAAATGCAAGGGTATCTCACTTTTCCCCGGAAGCACATCGAGCTCTGGGCGCTCTATGTTTATCACCTCGAAATCTCCATAATGGAGAAACCTTCGGTTATGTGAGAGTTGAATATACCTCCACTTGGGATTTTCTGATTTCCCGTCCGTTTTAGGGGTGCCATCGTTGGGAAACCAAGAACCGTGTAGTAGACACCTGATTCTTTGCTCCTTGACAAACTGGAGGGCCTCGTGCTGTAATTCTTCGCGTACCTGGCGCAGATGCTGCCCCCAAACGTCTTCGTAAGTGAGTTCCAAAAGCTCCATTTGTAGGTTGCGCAGTCGACTATATTCAAAGTCTGTTAATTCTTCCTCCACATCTTGCACATCTTTCGTTCGACGGGCGCCTCCAACGACTGACTCGATCAGTATACGAACAAGCTCCACGATCTTATCGTAGTCTTCAATCTCTGCGCTTGTTGACTTCCACAGACGGAAAAACGCATACAAGCCCCCGACATGTAATCTGGTCCAATGTAACAGAAGTGGCTTGAATAGTTTATCTAGATTAGAACGGGATTCCAGCAACATGTAAGTTTTGTTATCTTCGGTCTCAGACTTATCAACCTCAAAGTGGTCGTATAGAATCGATGTAACGGATAGGGAAGCGCGGGCAATCGGACAACGTTGTTCAGCTGACTTAGTTGACTGCTCAAGGAGCATTTTCTGGAATTCGTCTTGGTGATTCCGAACAAAATCCGCCAAGTCCATCATGCCCAGGAACCCCATGTCTTCAAATTGTAATACCGGGCTTTCGGATTCAAATCCTAACCGCCGCCATTTGTCTGAGTTATGTTTCTTTGATCGGCGGACATCGCTGCCAGTTTCAGATACTTTTTCTTGAGTACTGGCAAGATGAATTCCTTTGAGAGCCCTCCTATGTTCTGGTTTATCCAGGTCTAAGGATATATCCCGCCATTTTCGCAGGAGAATTTTCGTGAGAGATTGAAATTCGATTAGAGGGTGCGCATGGTCCTGTAGTGCCGTGCCTTGCATCAACGAGTAGACAGCTTTAATAACACCGAGGTCTTGCAGTTTCTGGATAAATTTCGGCCATTCAAGTTTCGAGTCATTGGTTATGGAATCGCGCATTAGCGAGTTGATCAATTGTAGAGCATTGGCGCAGAGTGCGTGATCGGCTGAAGAGAGTCTGCTGACAAGCATTTCGAGAAATTGGGGATAAATGGCGATTGCAGGCTTCAGAGCTCGGAACCCGAATACTCCATTCGTTGATGTGTGACCAGCTGGAGAAGGATGGGAAACGATGGAGACAAGAATAGACATTGCACCTCTCAAGATGTTCACTAGAGGGTGCGTAACGATAAGCTCAACGACCTAGACAAAACAAATCGCATTTTACATTAGTAAGGAGCCTATAAAAGAGGCCAGCGCCGATAGCTTTTGGAGTATTGTACAGTTGAGAACATACTCGTTCCACTAATTCCTGGTCCACGCATTCCCATCCCTTATCAACTTCTAGGAGTCTTGCAAAGCTGGTTAAGCTGTATGCCAGGGTATTTCCACTCGCATTTAAGGTGAGATAGCGAAGTCGTGTCAAGCCGCCTTCTGCGATGAAGACATCTGCAAACGAAGGGTCTCCGATGTTGCTTTGGAGTTTGAACACGGCCATTTTGCGCACCGCATCTTCTTCACTCCCTAGTCTCTCGACTAGCTCGGACACATTATTCTCCATAGCAGACTGGTGCTCGTGTATTCACTGGCGAAACATGTACTAGTGGTCAAGAAATACTTGCAAGTGCCTGAGCATGCAATTGCTGCCCCATGCCAAACAACAATAATGAAATCGCAGGGGCCCCCAACTTCAAAGTACGTTTGAGGGGGAGATGAGATCCAAAATCCAGACGCGCGATTCGCCAGGGGACCGGCGCTGAGTCGGTGGAGCCACACCTCACTAGGAGTTATGGATATCCAATTGAGAGATGAAAACCGGATCCATCCACACCAGCTCAGAATCCAAAATGCGGTTCCTGGCTCCCCGAGCACTAGCGTTCGATTTAGTGGGCGGTAAGTTGGGAATTGCCAGCAGTTCAGCACACTGGCGTGAGAGCCTGAAGGAAGCTAAAAGCTCTCAAGATATCCGCGTTGATAACATATAGCACTAGTTAGTACCTTCTTTTGGGCTCATATACTTTGCTCTCTAACGGACGAATCCCTGTGCCGACTCTGCCCTTGAATAGTTGTCAAGCATGTGGCCTGGACAGAATAATATTTTCCTTCCAAGCGCAAACTTGAAAAAGAGAAAAAGACACGCTTGAAGTGGAAGTACCTCATGCTATCAATAGGTGAGAATGGCTTACAAGACCCGAAAGGATAATATCTCCGAACTTCCCTCAAATAATTTATTGTCTAATTCTCGATTAGTATCAGGGTAATCACTCCACAAGTTCATGGCCTTGATACTTCGTTCCACTTGGGCTATACGGACCCAGTGAAGCATTGTAACAATGAGTGTTCTCCGCACCTACAATGCCTTAAACGGAAACGACGAGCTCTTCAGCAGTCATCCTTCTATTCACAACAGACTCCACAACCCTCGCTCACTCAGCAGTTTTACTCCGATACAACACAACACAAGACTGTGCCTCAGCCCGTATGCTTACCAACCAACATGAACATTTCACCACCACCACCACTATTCCCTAGAACTTTAGCATCGAGGTCACCGCAGCAAAACTTTTGTGCATCGGCGTCATTTCTACGCTCCTGCCACATATGCCACAGAAGCCCCACTACCCGAGAGCTCCTCGAAGCTTATGCTGATTGCGATCTGTGTGGCCAACGGGCTTGCTTTATCTGTTTGCGCCGGTGTGATGTAGCTGATTGCTGTAGCCGGGCTGGCCAGATGAATCAAGAGATAGAGAGGAGTTCCTCAGACGATCTGCAGTCGCGGACAAGTGTTAGCATCATGAAAGATAGTATGTCTAAGAGGATATGCTCTTGCTGTGCAGTCGAATGGATTACCGAGACTGGGATGGAGGTGGTACAATGCCTTGCTTGCATAGGATAAGTCAGCGATATCTTTATTTACAGGGTAATTGTTCTATGATAACTAATTAAACAACCTGGATAACCTGAAACACAGTGAGATTTTTAGGTGCTTTCGTGATTCAATAGTATACTTTTTTAGTTGAAGAATAAGGTGGCAATTTTAGTTACGTTTACGACTAGAAACGGGCCCTTTGCCACACGCATAAATGCCAGGTTACCGAGTACCGGTAGTACGGCATATTACACCATCTAGGGCTACTACTATTAGTAGCTTCTGTCAAATCAAGCACAGCTACCTGCCGGAGCTTCTTAAAGGGCAGATCCAATATACCGGTCCCATTAAGGCTGTGTAAGAAGACGCCGACTTTCTAGGATCTAGAATACCACCCACCGCTGGCATGCTATACCAGCACAGCACTTTTCTCATCGTTCCATAATCAACTCTGAATAATGGTTGTTATTGACTGCAAGATACGGAACGACAGAGTCATAAAGTCTTTTCATACGAGTATACATCATAGCGTATGTATATCCTGTCCCGAAGTAGTACTCAACGTCCAAATCTCATTTGAGCACCGGCATAGTGCCAAAGGCCCCTGAGAAACCCTTGGTACTCTACAATTTCATTGTAGCCTGATACCCCATCACTATTGACACCTGTGCAGTACATCTCGGTAAGGCGTATATGCCAGGGTGGATACCCGTTGAGTTTCAGAGATTGCCCAAAAACCAGAAGAAGATCAGGTTCTGGCTTGACTGGTTGAGTGATTCGGGGACAATCGAGATTGTTATGTGTAGAGGTTGGTGTAACTTCCTGAGATGGCCGCGTTGTTATCTCGCTGATCTCTGCATCGACTAACTCCGTCGTGATGTCTTCCGGCGAAAGCTTTCCATTCTGTGACATTTCTGCTAATGTCTTCGTTAAATCAACGAAAGTCTCCTGTCCGTCTGTTGCAGACAAAAGAAGTACAACCAAAGAGGTGTGAGAGGCGTCTCCATCTTGACGATTTTTGTAAACCGGGTGATGGGGCGCGAACAGTTGGAGGACGGGCTGTTGTGTGATACCGAAGTAGGAAGATAGCTTGTTGGTGATGGCTTGATGTAGAATCGGAATGTAGGATTTGAGAACACCTGAGAGGATATTGTTTAGCACATATGCAACGACCTTGATTCCACTGATATTGCACTTACCACTCCTCTCGTATACACTTAGTACTGGTATGCCAGCACTAGCTGACCAGGACACAAGTTCCGCAACTTCATCCATGAGAATCGGTAAAGCATCATCCTCTTTGCGGAGAGACAGAACTACACTCAAATGCTCAGGTAAGCGGTCGAGACCTTTAACATCTTTCTGTATCAGTTCCGGTGTTCGGTGGTGATAGTAAATGATAGCCAGGATCCGATCCACGACAGCATGATAACTCTGGACGAGTCGTACGGCGATGCCAAAGAAGATATGAAGGAAGGTATAGGCAATGAGGTGAATTTGCAATTTGAGGAATGTTCGGATTGGTGTTTTGCGGGGAAGCTTCTTGCGTCGCTGAGGTGACCAGCGTGGAAGTTCCGATGGGTCTGGAAGGTACGGTTTCAAGATATCTTCGCGATCAGTAGCACTAAGCTTGCCTCCCCTGGAGCGAATATTTTCCCTGAGAAATTCCCTATCTCGTTTCGAAACCATGATATTGACGTAGTGGTGTTACGGCGTTGGCAGCTGGTAGACTTGGGATGGAAGAAAATGTTGTTGACTGAAAAGAGCCCCGGAGAGGAAAATGCGATCACAAGGTTTCCAACCTACTTCGTTGCAATCAGACGCAGTTCCGCCTTCGGTGCGGTTTGAATCATATTGGCCTGGCAATAGGCAGCAGCTTCATCAATGCAGTCTCGCTGATGTGTCCTTCTCACCTTAAATGCTCAAAGGTATCTTGTGAAGACCAGACCTATGTGCACATGGAGTGAGTTCCCATAATTCCACCTCACTTTCCCAATCTGGATATAACCAACTGAAAAGAAAAGAAAGGTCGTGACCCGATTCGAACCGGGGTTGGATTGAAGTCCCCGACGGGCCGAGCCACATGAGCTTCCGTTTCCGCATTTGCTCGTGGTGCATCATGGATGGACTGGTCTTGTTAATTGACCTTCCTTCCTCCCAGCACGACGACAATAATAATTCACAGTCACAATTTACAACCTACAGTTAGAGAATACACCCCTAAAGCGCCCATGCCGCAAAACAATACACTCGGTTTCCAGTCAATGTGACTATGTCTTCCCCGTCAAATCGCAACTCCCGATCGGTTTTCCCCAAAGGTCCAAGCTTCACCCTCGAAGACTTTTCTAGTCGCGATTACATAGTCAAGGAGTTTGTCGAGGCTCTTTCCGACTCTGTAACCTCGAACCGTCGCTCTACGCTTGGCCCTGCCAGTGGGAACCAGGCCTTTGACCCAAAACCTCTCATCCGGACTTTCGAACATGCGCAGCGACGTCTGGGTGAGTTGTCTGGCGACTTGGAAATCAAAGAAAACGAACTGTCGGCGGCTGTTCGTAGGGCCGAGGCACAGCACTTTCAGAACCTTAATACCTTGGGGAAGAAGTTGAAGCAAGCCATTGAATCATTTCAACAGCTGGACACGTCGCTTCATGGTTCTGGGCTCCCTGGAGGAGAATTGGCCGGTGCAACTGGAAACATGGCTGTAGAAACAGGACGGAGGCTGGAAGAACTTGACCGACAACGACGTCGAGCGCTCGATGCCCACTTTTTACTGGAATGCTGGGATGGAGTGAGTAATAGGGGGGAGATTACTCTTCTGGAGAATCTAAGACGAGCTGGGTCTGGGGAAGCAAAGGTGCGATCTGCACATATTGCGCGACAGCTACTCAGGATTAGCCAGCGGCTTGACCCGAATAGCTGGAATGAACCAAACCATAGAGGCAACGAACCGTACAAGAATGGGCATCCTACATCAACCGGCATCACTCTGCAAGGAAATAATGGATTCAGATGGAACACGCGCGAGATCATCGAAAAATTTTCCGAGACACTTGAAAAAGACCTTTTAAAACAATTCGACGACTTCTATCGCAAAGCAAACTTTGAAGGGATGAAGGATTGTGCTACGGTGCTTCAAGATTTTAATGGCGGGGCAAGCGTCGTCGCGTTGTTTGTCAACCAACACCAATTCTTCATCGACCGAAGTCAGCTAGTTACTGAAGAGGTTGGAGGGGATGCCGAGTCCTGGGAAAGGCTTGCAGACCCAGATGCGGAACTTTCGGGGGTTGAACCGAGCCTCCAGTCGTTGATTGACGAAGTCAGAGTTGTGGTACAAGAGGAATCAGCTATCATTAAGCGCGCTTTTCCCAACCATGAGCAGGTACTCGGAAAATTCCTTCAACGGGTGTTCCAGCAATCGATTCAACAGAGACTTGAGATGGTTCTAGAGAAGGCGATCAGTGTTTCATCCCTAGCCTTCCTCCGATCTTTGCAGAGTTCTCGCAGTTCCATTAGTGCCCTGGTCGACGACTTGAAAGCACATGGATTGACTGAACATCCAGAAACCATATCCTCGCAAACTTCGCTTATCCTCGATCAGCAATTAGAGGATCTGTTCGTGCCCTACTTCGTTGGATCATCTTACATTGAGAGAGAAAAGAGAACACTAGAGGAGTTATATACGTCTTTACTCTTCAAATTTACCACATTTCATGGCCGTAGAAAGAAAACTACAACGACTTTCATGGCTTCTCTCTCGAAATCCAGCAGCGAACTTCTTGCATCCGCTCGTGAAGCATATATAGGGCGCTTAGAGTCCTCTGAAGTTTCTCCTACACAGAAACAGGTTCTTATCCAAATTGCAGGCCTGAAGGAGTCTAACGATCTTACAAGGCCCAACGACATCAAATTCACTGAAGAGGACGAGCAACCCAGCGTATCCTATGCCAAAAGGATGCTCAAATGGCTCGCGGAAGCTGTCGGCAGAGGACTTGAATTGAGCATGAATAATGAAACACCAAAAGATATGTTCACGCTCTTGAATCTTCTACTATCTATCATGGGTGAGGGTTATCTTGAAATCTGCCTCGATGCCGCTCTAGAAGTTGCAGCCGCGCAAGAGTCGGGAAAGACCGAACCCGATTTCGCTTATTTGCCCGGCGTCCGTGAATCGATTAGCATCGCGACTTTAATGGTAATGTGCGTCAATACGCTGCTTATTCCTCTTGCAGCAGGTAGCGTTACCACACGTCGTGAGATGGAAAAGAAGACCAACCTGGCAACTGCCCGTATAGAAGAAAAAATAAACACCATAGAACAAAAAGTCATCGATACTGCACTCATGTGGACGAATAAGATACTTGCCAGTCAGAAGAAAAACGATTTCCGGCCCAAGGAGGGTGACAGTACAGCTTGGTTAGAGAAATTACAGACGCCGGTCCGTTTTCCTTCTTCCTGTACCCTAGCGAGAGAGTGATGCTGACCAGGCATAAGACTTGTTCAACACTTTGTGCTTTTCTAGCCCGTGTCCATGATACTGCGTCAAAGTCGCTGCCAGCTAGCGGGACCAACCTGCGTCAACTGCTTAATGAAATTGCCCTGGGTGTTCGCGCCCTTCTCCTTGAACATTTCAAACGGTTCATTGTCAATGGTCCTGGTGGACTAATGGTCACAAAGGACATGACCCAGTATGCCAATTTGCTTAAAGCGTGGGATATAGATGACCATATAAGGGCGCCGAGTGGGGTGCTAGACGTGCTACTTGAAGTTGGTAGTCTTTTTGTCATCGGGCCTGAGGCTTTGCGGGAGAGAATACGCGGGCCTGGAAGTTCTGCCAGCGGTAGACCTCGGCCCTCCGGACGAGGCCCTGGAGGACCTGGCACTGAGGCTGGTCTTGGTGCACAGGATGTCAGAGTATATGTTTCCCGCAGAGAGGACTCGAACACCGCGGCAATGCAACAAATGCTGACCGGTAATGTTGTATGAGTCACCGACGAAAAGGTTTTACAATCTTATAGCGAATAATGGGCAATAAAGGACAAACATAACCGTACTTGCCTTTTTTCTTCATTTTTTACTTTTACTTTTCCAAGGATTGGCCTCAAATTACGTAGAACCCGAGATAAGCAATGCCAACGAAGGGTTGGTTACCCACAATAGGAAGGACGCACAGAGACTACTGCTGCAGGTAGTGCCTATGTACTCAGAAACGTCGGCCATGACCAACACCACCCCTACTACGTAGTAGCCAACTGTAACTAGTTAGTGATAAGTTTTCATATCCTAGAAAGATTTAGTCATGCTTGGTAGTTGACTAACTACTTAACTAACAAATTACGGTGTAAGTTAACCGTAAGGTATCCGTATTCCGTACTAACTAGATTCCTGACTACGTACTATAAACTCAACTAGGTACCGAGCAAGGACCCCTTTGAGCTACACCAGGAGCCTCAGGAGGGAGCATAGGCAACACTTCGTTCCACTCCTGTGAGAACCAGCCTTAAGCTCGTCTATAATAGTGTAGATCTCTATTGTGGCGTCCTTCAAGTCAACGGCAAACAATACGGAACGTACGTACCTACAGTCATGTAGTCCAGGACCTGGTTGCTGCGAACTTTGCTGTCTCGGCTGTGGGGGACGGAACCCCCCCAACTGCTCTTAAACTTCCTCCATAGTCCGTACGGAGTACCCTCCCGGAAAAGCGGATGGCAAATGATAAAGACTCATGAAAGAGTGAGACTCAATTTCTGGGAAACTCAATACGTAATAGTCGTCTGATTTACTCCGTAGTTACTCCGTAGTTTGTCTTCCTTGAAGCCTCGTGGAGTTCTTGAACCCGCCCCTGATCCATTAGTGGATGATTACGGCTCATCCCTGAACTACTGCGCATGAACTATGAACTATTATACATAGTGTGGGTTGGTCCATGGGCACCATTTGGCATTGGCCATTGTGATTTTTTACAATTTCCGGTGCCTTGAAACAGCAGTTCCCACGAGCACCACTCACAGCTCTGCCCGTTACACCAGCGCTCCCCTTTTCGCAAATTCTCGAAGCTTTCAAGCTGGCGCGTGCCTTGGCACGAGGGCGATGAGGGCCCGGATCAACTATTGCAAGTCTGAAGTCTGAACAGGATGGCTGGATTAGACCAATCTGCGTTGCCGATTCTTCCACCTTCTGCCTCTCCACTTTCATTCGCAACCCTGATAATTCCTTTCGAGAGCCCGGCCTACCAAAGTCCGTATCCTAGAAGTATCTCAAACCTGTTCCAAACCTGCTTTCTCCTTTCCCCGGCTATAGTTCTGAGCGCAGCCCGGGTTTGATATAGCAATGCTACCTCGTCCCCAAGCTGAGCCCCGGAACCCACCACGTTCATAAATCATCACTTCCGAGTTCCGACTCCTGGAGTCCCGAGGCTGTCGTCTTCGCAAGACCATTTGCCTTATTGTTTCGACTTAGAAATTGGAAATTTCGGGTCGCTGTGCGCCTGGCCTAACTTCCAGCTCAATATGGAAGACTCGCTTTACAATAGTTTCCGCTGGCTAGATGAAGATACAGATATCGACTTAAGTCTGGACAACTACCAGCAGCAGATAGCGACTCCGCAATCGTGTCTCCCACCGAAAAGAAGGCCGTCTTTCAGAAGAACACTGTCTTTCAACTCAGTTAATCTGTCTCGCAAGTCGACCTCGTTGGCGTCTTATAGAAAGACCCCAGTCTCTAGTCCGACCATCGAATCCCAATCTGTCTGCGCAAGTCGCTCCTCTTTTTCCCAACCGACGAATAAAAGCAAATCCCGTCATATATCGCAATCTTCGACCTCCAGCATCGATCCTTCTGCACAGTACTACCACGACCCAGAAGCTCGCCTTAAGCTTCGAGTCTTCCTCGCATCTCCACAGAAATTTGATGAGGCAATTGAATTTGGATTTCCTGCATTGAAAGAAAAGGAGTCCCCAATCCAGGACTCTGTTCAGCCAAGTTCAAGTTTTCGGATCCATAAATTTAAAGGTACATTCCTGGAAGAGGAGGATGATGATGACGACGACGACGACAACGACGTTGATATACCCGTACGCGGTACCAAAAATGGTCCATGCTCAAAGTTTTCACGGCTTTCTCATGTTACAAAGGGCCCTCAAGACTCGCGTGATACGTCTTTCGTGGACAACAAGAGGGATTCGACGATGCCACCGGCAGAGCCGTATCTTCAGCAGCAGACCCTGAACTCTCGGGAAATGACGTTGAGAATGACTCTCACAAGACCAGATCTTCGAGATGACTCCTGTCTTACCCCTACCACAACGACCGAACCGTTGCCCTTGACTCATGATATATCTGAGTTCTGGGATCAGGACACGAATGACCAAAATGTGATGAAAAGGATGTGGCGCAAGTTCCGTCGACGGAGAGATTAACATTAAACTTGTTTGAATAATTTTGTTCAGTACTGTTTAGCGTTCGGGCGATACTGAGCCCACCTATATACCCCGGTGCGTGCTATCTCAGAGCACCAAGCATAATCAAACCCACTTAAAAATAGAGATGTCGTATACTTGATTCTGCAGGTGCAATTCCCGCCCCCCTCATGTATAAAGACAAATAAAATACGGGGTATATAATAGTAATTAAGCAATCATAGAAGGTAGAGGATCTACGTAACTCGCTGCCAAGATCTCAACGATTGAATTGGGCAAATACGTAATTATGAATATGGAGTTGACCTGCAACCACCTACTGGGTCTAGGCAGAGCCACGTGACCATGGAGCTTTCAAGGCCACCTGGAGATCTATTATTATCGGACAATACCTATGGTCACCTACGCTCATGTTCTCATTCAGTTTTGCTAATCCTCGCAGCCACACTCTCTTGTTTCTAAGCTTGCCACCCGCCAATTTGCTTTACGCGTTTTAGATCGCCTTTTTTAAGGAAGGTCATCTTTAGTTTGATACTGAGTCCGACCAGTCTATTGCGAGGCACTCTGCCGGGCTGCAGGCTTCCAGTCACCTTGCCCCTTCTAATGTTTGGTGATCGACGACCATGGCATCTCGATGGATCCAATTTTTGGGCTGCCTAATACTGGCGCTCTTGTTGCCGCCGACCATCGCGAAGAAGGAGAAGCCCAGCATCAGCTCATATAAGCTCCATGCGGAGTTGGATAACATGTTTTACTTCGAGAAATCCGATACCGTTCTGCTAAGCCTGAAAAGTGGGGAATTACTACGTTCGTTTGATGGCGGCGATAACTGGGAACGGATTGAGGATGACGGCATGAAACATGGTGTCATTTCCATCCATCAACATCCTTTCGACGACCACAAAGCATATGCAGTTGGACAAGACGGGAGACATTGGGTTACGACGGACAAAGCAAAAACCTGGAAGTCGTTCACGGTCCCGGATACTGTGAACTCGAGTAACCGTCATTTTTCTTTTCATGGACGGAACTCGAGCAAAGTCATTCTCGAGACAAAGCCGTGCATTTCATGTGCATTAAGATCATATTATACCACGGACGATTTTGATACCTTAAACGTGCTTACCGAAAGCACTGGCGGGTGCTATTGGGCGGTAGGGAATCCTCAATTCGCAGCAGACCCAGACGTGCCGAAGAATATCGAAAAACGCACAATTTGTGTAGTTTCAGGCTTGAAGGCATCATCAAAATTTTCATTCCGACTTGTCTACTCTGACGACTACTTCAAGAATCCAGGCATAGAGGTTAAGCTTCAGAATGGCCGCCCCGTATCCGGTGTCAGTGCCATCGCGCAAGTCAAGCGATTCATTGTCGCGGCCGTTGACTCACAAGGGACCACCGAGCGTGCTTTATATGTGACTGTGGATACCGAAAAATGGCATCGGGCCGAATTCGGTGATCATAGGCTAGAGGAGGATGCCTATACTGTTTTGGAGAGTACGGATTATAGTCTTCAGGTTGACGTTCGAACAAATGCCCACCACGGTATGGGTGCGCTCTTCACGTCCAACTCGGATGGCACTTATTTTACTCGCAACATTGAGAATACGAATAGCGGCCCACGAGGCTATGTTGATTTCGAGAAAATAGCTGCTATTCAAGGGATAGTGTTGGTGAATACTGTCAAAAACCCGAAGGAAGTTGAAACTGGCTCAAGAAAGGAGGTTATCAGCAAAATAAGTTTTGATGATGGACGGACTTTCCAGCCACTGAAAGTTGACGGGGAAACCCTTCATTTACACTCTGTGAACTCGAATTCAAACTCGGGCCGTGTTTTTTCGAGCCCTGCACCTGGGCTGGTAATGGGAGTCGGTAATACTGGCGATCATCTCGGTGCCTACTCAGAGGGAAACCTTTATGTATCAGATGACGCTGGTCTTACTTGGCGTCTTGCCTTAAAGGGGCCGCATAAGTATGAGTTTGGTGATCAGGGCGCCGTTTTGATGGCAATAAGTGATAAAGCTAAAGTCAAGAAAATACAATATTCCCTGGATCATGGAAAGGAGTGGAAGTCAGTTGATCTTCCTCATGAGGTCGATGCTGAAATGCCCGACACAATTGTGACCACTACGCCAGACTCAACGAGTTTAAAATTCATGTTTCTCGGTCACTCGAAGGAAGGCTTTTTCGTTTATGCAATTGACCTCAATGACTTGCATGAGCGTAAATGTGAAGACAATGACTTTGATCCCCATTGGCCAGCTCGCTTGGATGAAAATGGTGACCCTGATTGCTTGATGGGACACAAGCAATTTTTCAGGCGAAGAAAGGCTAATGCTGACTGCTTCGTTGCGGAAGCATTCAATAGCTCCATGTCGAAATTTGAACCGTGCAAATGTACCGCGGAGGACTTCGAGTGCCAGTACATGCGGAGTGAAGATGGCAAAGGCTGTTCCCCACCGCAGTCTTTGATCCCTCCGGAAGGAAAATGTACTAGCCCATCCGATACATTCATGGGCCCATCGGGCTGGAGATTGATTCCTGGCGACGCGTGCGTTAGCAAAGATGGAGTGAATCTTGATAAGGATATCGAATTACCATGCAAGGAAGCCAATGGTGGGACAAAGCACGAAGGAATCATCTCAACTCCAAATTCTTTCAGTTCCAGTATGCAAGCCTATTATTATTTAGAACGACAAGTCTCCAATCTTGGGGAGGATGAGACGGTCATGATGCTTAGCAGCCAGCATGAATTATTTGTATCTCACGACCATGGGAAAAGCTGGCGGCAGGAACTGAAAGATGCCAAAGTTATAGGGATAGCCCGCCACTACTACAACAGTGATACAGCTTACATTCTCACCGACAGCGAAAAGGCATTCTACACCATCAATCGCGGAGAGACATTTCGGCATTTCAAAGCGAGAACGCCTCCAACTCGAGAGGATAGTTCCGTACTGAGATTCCACCCGTCTAAGAGAGACTGGTTGATTTGGGTGGGTAGAGACGATGACGATAGCCAGACTAGCTGCCATTCGAATGCCTATTTCAGTGATGACCGAGGAGACACTTGGAAACTCATACGATACTGCGCCAAAAAATGCGAATTTGAGTATAGAGAAAATCGGCCAGACAGCAAATTCCTCATTTTTTGCGAGCAACACGAAGGGGAAAATGAAAATAACCGGTTGCAGCTTATGTCCACAAATGACGAGAGCATCTCAGACTGGAAGGTTGTTGATGAAGAAGTTGTGAACTATGTCACCAGGGCAGAGTATATCATTGTAGCCTCGCACAACCCGGAAAGTGGCGCTTTGAAGGCCAGGGTCAGTGTTGATGGCACGACGTTTGCCGATTTAAAGTTTCCACCCAACATCGTGCCAACAGAAGACCTCTATACTGTGCTTGACACCTCTGAGCACGCCATCTTCCTATACGTCCAAGGAAACAATATGACAGGTAGTCAGTATGGCTCCATAGTCAAGAGCAACAGCAATGGGACGACCTATGCTCTCAGTTTGGACGCCGTGAACCAGAATCATATCGGGAATGTTGATTTTGAGAGAATGCAAGCTATGGAGGGAGTTATAGTAGCGAATATTGTCAGCAACATTGAAGAATTGCAAAGCGGACTATCCAAAAGGCTGAGGACTATGATAACCCACAATGATGGAGGAGAATGGTCACTTTTGGCCCCTCCACTCAAAGACGCCGACGGAAAGGAATTCTCGTGCTCAGTTGTTGAAGGAAAGGGTACCAATAACTGCGCACTTCATCTGCACGGGTACACTGAGCGCGTGGATTTGCGGGACACATTTTCTTCCGGTTCAGCCATTGGCTTGATGATGGGCCAGGGTAATGTTGGTGATCATCTAACCAGCGAAGACGAAGCTGACACCTTTATGACCCATGATGGCGGGATCTCCTGGAAACCTGTTAAGAAAGGTAGATATATGTGGGAGTATGGCGACTCGGGCTCGGTGATTGTAATTGTGCCCGAACAGGTGCCAACAAAAGTTCTTTATTACAGCACCGATGAGGGCGCCACTTGGCAGGATCATGCATTCTCGGATGAGGAAATCGAGATAAATGATATCTCCACTGTACCGTCTGATACCTCGAAAAATTTCATCCTCTGGGGTGCAAAATCAGGCGGACTGATCACCATCAATGTTGACTTTAGCGGGCTCTATGATAGGGATTGTGAGTTTGACAATGGTGGAGAAGTTAGCGACGACTATCAGCTTTGGAACCCGAAACATCCATTCCAGGAGGAGAACTGTTTATTTGGGCACGTTTCGCAGTATCGTCGCAAGAAAACGTCGGCTGAGTGCTGGAATAATTGGCGAGGACCTCATTTGCACAGTATCGAGAGGAATTGCAGTTGCACCAAAGCCGATTTCGAATGGTGAGTTTGCTCCGTAATTATCACACTGTATAGAATTTCGTTTCAGACAAAACTAACTTTGGCCAGCGACTATAACTACGAACCTCAAAGTGGTGGTGTCTGTCGACTCGTTCCAAGGTTAGAGCCTCAGGACCCCTCTGCGTTTTGCCAAGCACACCCAGAAGAAATTGAATTCTGGGAGGTTACGGGATATCGCCGCATTCCTCAGACGACATGCGAAGGCGGCAATGAGATGGACCGTCGCAAGTCACGACCCTGCCCTGGCAAGCAAGAGGAGTATGATAAAAAACATGGGATCAGTGGCATCGGACTTTTCTTTGCTATCGCGACACCGATTATGGTAGCGGGAGGCGTTGGTTACTATGTCTACACGATATGGGATGGCAAATTTGGTCAGATTCGGCTTGGAGAGTCCCCAACTGGGCCGCAAGGACTGCTATCTCGGGATTCTGTGCTGATTACGATCCCGATTACTATCATTGCTGCCGTTGTGGCTGTGGCCAAAACACTTCCATTGTTGGCTACAAGCCTCTGGCGGAGCGCAAGCGGCATTGCGCGCGGTAGAAACTATCCACGCCCATATGCATCTCGAAGTTCATTCGCAGCACGACGAGGTGATTACAGCAGCGTCGTTGACGATGAAGACGAGTTGCTCGGTGTCGAAGACTTTGACGGTGACGAAGACGATGAGTTATAATGTCGTAGCCAGTTTGCCCTCCATGTTTGTTTGGTCGTCCGGCGGATTAATATGTGTCGTGAATGTTAATGTAATATTATGAGCGCTGCGTTCTGGATAATCTGCTTTATATTGGATAGATCAGCTTGTTGGATATTCAGTTTGCAATATTACTGAGTGTCTTTCTTTTTGCTCTCTCGGTGCTTTGATAGACGCTCTAGCATGTACGGGTTTGTTTTGAGTTCACCATTCAAATATATTTTATCCTATTTGATTTTCTGCCGAATACCAGACATGAACAGATATATATTATGCTAATCATTTTACGTGATCTAGCCAAGCAGGCACTAGAGTATATCACTTAGTGCTCAAAGTCATTCGGCCCAAAAGATTTCGGAAGTAGCTGCACTTCGCAATAAGCACTTGTACATGGACCAAACACTGGTGGGAAAAGAGAAGCGGAACATGTCTTGATCATTGCTTACCTCTCCCATTGTAAGGACAGTGCAGTTCATATCCTTGTCATACATATAAACAGGAAATGAAGGGAATGTAAACTCGCTTATGCTATGGATACACCAGGTTAGTGAAATTTCAAATCACGGTCAGATTAGAGCGATGGGTAAATAGCCCAGGTAGTAATCGGCTTGTGGTGTAGACCGATGCCTTCCGCCTTGGCTTTCGGTACGGGTACCGAACGAGAGGAGGGGCATTTCTACGGCTTGTAGCACGGGGATACTTACAATTGTCTACACATCCCACATGGTGATGCAGGGGGTGTGATATCAGTGGCGACAGCAATCGCCTTGAATTGGCGCTGGCCGGCTACCTACACAAACAGCACCGTTAGCTCATTTCAGGGAACATAACCCAAGAGGAAAAAAGGACAGAAAGAAGGGGAACAGCAAATGCGCAGGCAGCATACAACAGCTGTTCCAAACGCCACTCGCTCAGCACATGTGCCGACAGGATATGAGGCATTTTCCACATTGGCGCCTGTGAAGTACTCCCCTGACTGGGAGAGGAGGGCGGCGCCTACTCGAAATTTCGAATACGGGCCTAAAACAATAGCAATGAGCCCAAAATCTGGATGAGGTAGGTGGAAATGGGTATGGTGCGATAAAACTTTTGTTTGATCGCCCCCAGAAGTAGTGCTTACAGTAGGCTGCTTCTTTGGCCGCGTTGGCTTTTGAAGAGAGAAGCTCTACTTCTTGGGTAGTAAGAGCGGAGGACGTCATATTATCAGGCCGTTATATAGAGAGATAACTATGGACCTTGGGGACTCAATAAATAAAAACCTTGAAGGTTGAAGGTGAGCTGCTGTAGTTAGAATAAGAAATATAGGCTGGGTCAATGCGGAGTAGCAAGATTAATGTTGCACTGGGAGCAGGCGCTTTGTCTTCTTCCACCAAGCTTTGCATTATCGGCGAAAATATCATCTACTACACGATTTCCGCAACATCTTATAGGTATGAGTACCATGCACCATGTAATTGCTTCTACTTAAGTACATGGCAAGGGGGGGGGAAAAAAAAAAAAAAAAGGCACTAATGAGGAAACGTAAACATGAGATATAAGGAGATGAGATAAATGAAATAGATACATTTCATATATCTATGCTTTATAGTGAATTTTTGTTTCTGGCGCCAATGCCAGATTGGTTCAACAAGCAAAACATTAACAAGAAGATCTAAATCTAAACGGAACATAGGTATCGTCAAGCAAAAGAAGACCCAAAAGAAACTTCGCCGGAATGTAAGACAAAAACTAAATACTGAAATAAGGTAAGAAAAAAATCGCTTCAACTAAAGTAACTCCGTAGGCCTTCGAATACTGTAAAAATGAAAGCCGAGCTAGGTGCAGAGCGCGCACAGGTAATGCCACAACCTCGATATAGACCCCTGAGGCCTTGCTGCTGCCAAAGACCCTTGCCAGCACCCCAAAAAGTTTGTCGTTTATTGAGAGAGGTATTATTAATGTCTTCTGTTTGCAACCGTGACTTGACAGTGTCGGCGGGATAGAAAAGGAAATTGTAGCTGATACCAGCCGCCGCTCCGGCAAGCATTTGTTGATAAAGAGGGAGAGCTGTTGGTTCTGCTTCGGAGGAACCGACTGTTGACGGTGGGTGTCGGTACGATCGAAAAAGCGCGGACACTCCCTCGTACCCTCCAAACCACGCAGCGCCTCCACCCGTTTCACGGATAAGGGTGCCCATTTGGCCCCGCCAGAATCCTAATATGCCATCATGGCGGAACACAGATACTATGAGCCCCAATGGCCCCGGTGCACGAGCACCAGGAGTCTCTAAGGGCACCTGCATCTTGCATTTGATGAGTTCGATAGGTGTCAAAGCGAGAGAGGTGATGGATCCCGAGGCAGCGCCGCTGAATAGTAAGGCAGAGAAGGGCAGGGACTCCGTTGATGAATAACATGTCGCCCTCAGTATGTCTTGAACCACACGATAGCTGAAGAATAAACAGCTATTCTCAACGGCTGCCCCCGCCATGGGGGCACTGATACCCCGATAGAGTCCCCGAAGACCCTCCGCCTGGAATGATTGGCGGAAGCAGTCTAATGGCCCATTGTATCGGAGGGGAAGGTGATCCGGTTGTGACTGCAGCCGTACTTTAACCGTGTCAAAAGGATATTCAATAACTTTGCCTATCATTCCCGCGACCTGGTGACAAGAGACTTTTAGTGCCGGCCAGAAAGAAGCAGTGTACGGATGAGATACAGGTACTCGGGTGACTTACGGATCCGAAGACGATATCCTTGAAGGCTTCCAGACCTTGATTAGGAGGAAGTTCAGGTAGCTCCATTGGAATGTCATTATGCATAATCAACGCATTTTCGGTAGCCGCCATAGAGATGGTAATTGTGGGCTGTGAAACAACGTACAAGCGAATAAACGAAGGGGGTGGGAAGAAAGGGCAGATGGCAAATTTATCGAAATAGCATCATAAAAAGAAGGGATGAGAGGTAGTTAAGAGAGACCTGGTGGTGAGGGGCGGTGTACCAACGAGGGGTTTGGCGTTGTCCAATCCACGCGTGGTACCTGGGAGGGCTCAGAAGCCACAGCGCATCGCTTGCAACCTGCAGGTCAAATGGCCGAGACGCGGGATATATCAAGGATAGTGGGGGTCCGAAAGTATTTGGCGGGTGGTTCGTTGAATCGTTGCGGACTTGCGAATTCTTTTAGCAAGCAACCCGACAATCCTCGTCGACCACTCATCCTTTGGGCGCGTGGGTGGGACCGGGTCAGCACTTCCGCCGAGATCCGTTTATCTGATCGGTCTAAGATAACTTTTTCCTCAAAACTTGAAATCGTCGCCGAGGGAAAAAGTCCGACATCTCATCTGGAGCCATCCAGCGTACTTTCGGGCCTCACTTCTTTTTCATTCACCATAACCCGTTGGGAATCGTCAGGATGTCGTCCGAAGCCTTAGTACCCTCCACTACTGAGGTAAAATCAATACGCAAGAACGGTAGGCGCCCAAGCCCCCCCCCCACTTTTTTTCGTCAACTTTTCCTTTCCCTTTTCCCTCCTGGCTAACATACACCGTCTCGGACCCGCAGGGAAAAACTGGCATAACAACAAAAAGCCTTTCCGACCTAACGCAGGTTTGACATCGTACGCGAAGAGGGTGGAGGCACGTAAACAACAGGAAGCCATCAAGGAACACGAGAAGGAATTAAAGGAAGAAAAGGAGGCAGAGAGACAGGTAAGGAACCTATACTTATGATTTGCATTTTTGCTTGTGCAGTTTTCGCACTGCGGTGCTGATGAGCCATTTGTAGGCGCACATTCAGAGAATCAAGGACCGCAGAGCCGCGAAGGAAGAGAAGGAGCGGTATGAAAAGATGGCCGAGAAGATGCATCGAAAACGAGTTGAAAGATTAAAGAGAAGGGAGAAACGAAACAAAGTCCTTAGCTCTTGAGGGATTCACAAGGGCCTTCCGTCTATGAAGTGGCCAACAATCACTTCTGCACATGCAATAATATATATGTGCACTTGCTTCCTCTGAGGGTTGTCGCCAACCCGAGAAGGCTTCAATCTGATTTGTACGAATGCTCGGCGTCTAGGTGTTTGGCTAAATGGCTTCGGCGGGTCAATGCTTTTTCTTCCTAGATCAATTATATCTAATTTTCGGATCACCGTCTTTCTATGATTTCCTGGACACCATTTGTTTTAGCATTTGCACCAGACCTCGATTATGGCTCTTGAAGAATTGTCCCCACCTGTGCAGTAGAGCAGCAACTGTAACGAGGTGCTAAAGTGTGCCGAGTTGGTCACCTAAAACCCCCCCACACAACTTCAGCCAGAGAATGTGGTAGTGTCACACTGACATCCGCATCCTCGGGACTTTATCCTTCTTGGTAACTCTCCTATCGATTCTATAACTTATTTAATGGTAATGGTGTGGGGGTTACAGCTATGAATTTTAGTTTATGTGATTATTTATTCCCAATATCGTGGGGGACTGACTGATCAGAAAATACCTGGGTGAGTGATTTGGGGAAAGACGTAACTAAGGGCGACATCAAGTTACGTGTTTGGATTTTAAATTGAAGCTGAATGAAGCTATATTAAGCAATATCTTTCTCATTGTTAAATATCCGTAATTATACGCTGTAGGAAATTTAGAAATGGTGAGAATTTTAGGGAGCTTGGGCCTGGCCGCTTGATCGGATTTGGCTAACGCAGATCGGGGGAGTTTCTGCAGGCCTAGCCGCGCCATCGACTTTGGCCTCCTGATTATTGTACAGACCTCATTTGCACTCTACTTAGCTGTGTTGAACTTCGTACAAATTTTTATTAGCACGTTTTCGAAGGCAAAACCCTGTTGTAGTCCGGATATGGTCCATTCGATGCGACCAACTTTACTTGTTACGATCCCTTCTTCGGAAAAGGCACCTCTTAACCATGGATCACCTGTAGCCAAGGGCCCGACAGCTCCGCAGTCTGCCCCCCCGGAGCTGCTTTCGAGGCTGAATGTGAACGGTGAGTGAAACCAAGAAGCACACTGGGAATCATTAGACTTCATTACTGATCTCAACATTCCACCAGACAGAAGAGCGCAATGGCGATATAGAGAAGGCAAAGGGAGATCTCGCGAAGGCATTTTCCGACACAGAATGCATCACGCTTCCCCGAAAGCAGGCGGCGGAGGTTTATTGTCGACCTACCGAGAACAGGACAGTGATGAAGATGGATTGCTTCGACCCATCACCCGGGAAACTACCCGATCGCGCTGGGGCTCTGAACCTACGTGCTTGGGTACTGGAAGCAGGAGGGGTAGTATTCTTGATGGCGTCGACAAAGACATCCGACTCGGTTCGATCAAACGGCGGGACGAGATACAATCAATGGACGATTTGCAGCGGGTTCGAGACCAACGAAACAGAGGTGAAGAGTATGTTAAATGCCAGGCTTTCTCGGGACTTTGTGCTGATGATCGTTTCCTTAAGACACTTACGTTCCGCACTGTCGGTGATCGGGACTCTCGCAACTGATATCACGCGAAGACTGGATTACACTTACTACGGACTTCTGGAAAAGATTGCAGCACTCAATGTAACAGTCGCCTCGTTCCAGGACCTATCGGACTCAACGTCGAGGCTTTTTGACGACTTCAGGCAAGAGACCACAAGCTTGGAACAAGATATCCGGAAGCAAATCGGCGATCTCCATGAATTCCACCCTCAAATACAACGGATTGAGGCGCTGGAAGAACGAATGAAAGCCAACAAGACGAGGGCTGAAACTTTCGGGAACAGGTTGGAAGCTATGCGAAACGAGATCGAAAGGTGGGATAAACGAGAAATGGAATGGCAAATGCGAACAAACCAAAGACTACGCATTTTCTGGGGTTTTGTCACTGCGGCCATATTGGCAATTCTGGTGGCTATAGTCTTTCGACACTGGCCCACCGAAGGGATGTCACCCGGTTTTAGAACTATTCCGAAAGTGCTGAAGCTCTCCAATACTCCCCCCCACGCCCCGCTGTCTAAGCAACACGATCCGTCTCCAGGAAATTCGGAGGATGAGTATGGACTACCTCCGGAGCCATCTGCCCTCGTTAACAGTGGCATTCCAAGTGCAACGAAGACATACACGCTTGCCCCGTCCGCGGCAAGTGAAACTACCAAGCCTGCCGATTATGATCCTTTACGAATATTCGATGAACTATGAACATGACCGAATTTTTGTGTGAAATGATACCCAAGTTTGATGTCAATCCTGACTAGCGAGCTTGTGTATTCTTTAATATTCGTTACCCTAGTTGCAAGCTTTGCATGAAAGCTTTGGTTGGAGCCTGGTAGTCGTGATCATCAATTGTTATGAGACCTTAGGGTTCAGCAGCCCCTTTCTTCTTCTTCTTATCCTCGACAATCTCAATATTAGACTCGGAAATTCCTTTTCCATATTGTTCCAACAACCATTCCTTAATGTCCTCACAAACATCACCCTGCACTGTAATCTCCTCAATTCCAGCAGCGGACTTCGTGACTGAGGATCCCGTCGCAAATTTTTTGCCCAATTCCTTAGCCACTTTCTTATTCTCTAGGCCGTAAACCTCGAGACCCGTAAGAACACTAACATGCTTGCGCTTGTTCCGCTCAACACGCTTTATTTGGACCTTCGATGTCGCCCGTCGCTCCGCATCTCGTGCTTCTGCCGCGGCAGCCTTTGCTTCCTTCTTTGCGGCATCCTTGGCTGCGCGCTCCTGGACAGAAACGGAAAGAGTTGAGAGGTTCGCGCTTATGACTTCTGTGGAAAAAGAAGAATATTTATCAGTCCCTCATTCAGTTTGGAAAAAAAAAAAAATCAAGACGAGATGAATGGACCGGTACCATCAGAGTATAACCGTTGATACAGTTGTGGCTGGTTATCCTGCAACCAATCTTGACATTTCTTTGCCGTCCCGCCAAATTCGCAATACTGCAGTTTGTGTTAATGAATGGGCAAGCAAGGCAATTGGGTTATTTAAACGCGGAGTTGGTCGTCACGATATGGTGGTTACTCGGGAGGAAAGACCAAGTCCACGGATGGAAACAGGAAGACTCTCCGTACCTCTGGGGGTAATGTACAAACTATGCATCCCAAAACCAGATTAACTTCAACTGTCTAAACAATTTGCAGGTATCGTTGCTCGTGGGCTCCGAGAAAGTGTGTGACTTACCTCCACAATATGTGATCTGCCGAGCTTGAATTTCTGCTGGAGCCTGTGCGATCTCCGCCATGTTTGCAGTTATTCCCTGTTTCTATTTGATATCTCTTTCCCCCAAAATTCATGCGAAATGGATTGCAAGAATGTGTGAGATGTGCGGGTTGCTCGAATATCAGATACATACAATTGAGAAGCGCGGGGCGCTGCCCGGCCAAGTACTGTTTCTAGACTAGCTTGATACGATATCACATATTTCATGATTCGTCACGTTATTCGCTATTAACTTACAACATCGATTGAGCTCCAACTGAGCACCAAGCTAAATGAATAGAGCTACCACTTGGTATCTACCAGAAAGTAAGCAATTACTACGTACATAGGTCCTAAAGGACAGGACTAGAATCCGCAACGGGGGTTCTCTAGGGTCACGTCAGAGCAAGTTAGACACTCCGCTACAAGCGACAATTATCCTAATACCCTTGGAAATAATGAAGGTGGTAAGATTTTCTCAAGTTTGAGGAGGTGGTATGTGATGTACTTTGAATTTCGCAGACAGCGCCTATTATTAGTCTTATGATGGCCTCTTATTCACTCAAGCGTCGAGTTGTATCCCCTCTGAATTTATCATTCTGTCCAATGCCAGTCATCCTAAAACACGCTACTTCGGTAGTTCGAGAGTACTGCCGTGGAATGAGCAAAGGGTCATGATGTCCTAGGTAGCTGCTTAGGTAGAACCCTGGCAGTGGAAACAACCTTCTATGATCCATGAGTATCTATTACCGAAGGTATTTGGCCTTCGATTACTTTCCGAAGCTACGCCAAGACATTCTTTTGCCTTGCCTCTGTGTTCTGCCACATACGATTTACTGTACAATAATTCAGCGGGTTACTCCCGCGTTGGAATCTCGGGATATACCCCAATTTACTGTTAAGCAACTTTAGGATGGCGAAAAACTATCGATCTATTTTAGATGCCGCGTACAACCGGCCCGTGATTCATACGTTATCTGCATCGCCAATCGCTCAATTCATGATCAGCAAGGATCGAGGAATTGCTGCCATGTTTGTGAGAACCCACTCGGTGCGCTGCCAACACGCAACTACGGTGGGTGACGCGACTGGGCGTCCTTCGGTCAACTCCATCCAGCTCGGTACTTAGATATATATGTAGATAATACTTTATTCGCTGGCTGGTTCGCCCTTTGCCTATTCCACAAGTACCAGTTGAATAACTGTCCGTTCAAACCACCTCTCTCCCCTTCCCGCACCCACAAACACTACATATTTGCTGGTCCCACAACACCTGCGACTACAGAGTAGGTATCTTGCGACATTGGCTGAAATAGGGACTGTCACGACTTACGAGGTTGGAAATTGAATCATGCTCCACTGATAGTGGTACAGCCAATGAGAAGGAGCAGCCTGCAACCCATCAGGGATGTGCAGATGCAAGCGCACAGACATTTAGACATCCATCAAAAGCTCAAAACTAACCCATCCATTTATTAGTAGTATTATTACAATGGTGGGTCGGAGCCTCGGAAGTTTTTGCCTTGTCACTTCTCACATCTGCCAGTCAAGTTGGAACCGGGAACTCACAATGATTTCCCAAGAAATGAAGCTAATGATGTCAGATGCAAAGAAATTGTCTAATAAAGGCCTATAATGATAAAACAGGCGCTGCTCATTACGTACGAGTACGCAATGGTTTATAGATAACAGTACGAGACCAGCGCCCGCTTACTTTGCATATATACCACACAGTAGTTATAAGACTGGAGATCCAAACACTGGTTTTGGCGCAGATGTCCTGCGTTCGTTATGATAGGACCATTCCAAGCTCCAGGACGAAGTTTGCCCACAGCAAACGACTGATCGATGCTACTTGTGGCTTTGAAGGGGCGGGGCAGTTAGTGGCACCGCGTCAAATTCCCCGCTTCATTCGCAATGCTCTAAGGAAAGCTTCCAGTATCAAGGCTCTGCTGGGTTGCGGTGCCCTCAAGTCGAATGGCACTGCCATGAGTTGTTCGCACCAAGGTCGTTATGTCCAGGAGAATTGGCGCTAACTGTGAGGTGAATGTATATGCGACCCATAGCATGCCGAAGTCACTGCAACGTGGGCTTTCGGTCTTATTCGCCGGGGGCGCAGTCAATGCGCCGTCTTGCGCAGTAATTATTCGACAGTCGCCATGCTCCCCAAATGCATATCAGTTTGTCAACATGCATAATATCAGTATTGGAGAGGATCCACCCGCAGCAGCGATTCTGGAATAGATGGGTCGGCGTCTATTCATTATCAATATCCGGCACAGGCAAGCTGCGGCGGTGGCGATTGGATGTTGATCATCTCAATCAATGTTCCAGGCCCCTGATGAGAACGCTGGTCATGATGCGATGGGATTATAGTTTGAACAAGATGCCTGTCGCTGCTAAACGCAAGCTCGAGCAATCACAATACCGAAATAAAAAGGATACCCATGCAAAGCGTCCAGAGTTACCAAACGCCTTTTGGTTGTGCGTCAAAGGCAGCTCTGTGCTCAGATAATCTGCCTTTCCAAAGGTCCTCCAATGCAATAGAGCTGAATGGGCACGAGTTCAGTAGTGCATTCTCTACACCTTAACCCAGGATAATTGGCGTGCGAATCTTGTTGCGGTACAAGTAATTATGGTCCTAGGGACTCACTCAAATGCCAGCTCAAATTGAGGTAAAGTTGGAAACCGACATGTCGGGACCAAGCTCAAAGTTTGTTGGCATACATTTTTGACACCATGGCTGAGTGCTCATATCTCGTTAGAGGCTGTGATCAACTGTAAACTCGGAACACTTCGACGGCCCATCCAGCGCTACGAAGGATAGAGAGATACCATGGCGCAGACCATGGTGCTAAGCCCTGCATGATGATGTGGAAACTCAACGCCCATGCATGCAAGTGCAAGGGGCCTGACACCTTGGAGACTGCTGGGGGTCGCAAGATAAACACGATTACCTGGGAGGGTCGCCACTCAGTCGAACCAGACCCGACTTATCCCGAATGGCTTCAGGCCATCCCAGGGTCAAAAATCTTAAGAGAAACTGGGATGGAAAATAAATCAACCCCGTTTAGAAAGATCGAGCAATAGACTTTATGTTTGTGCAATGGCAGGTGAACTGACTCGACCCTCACACTTGGTCAGAATGTGCGTCGTAATTGGTTCAAATTGACGACCGAAACCTCGACCATGGACAAGACAGGCAGACCAGTATGGACGGTGGGACCGGAGCCAGGAGGTGAGCGAGAAGAAGAGGGGAAGGTTTACGGTAGCCGGATCATCACAACAGGAAGGTTGAAAGCAGTCGGAGACCGTGATCTCCAACAGTCTACTGGTTGGTTTAACTTGGCCGGAAGCCCGCATTTGGTTAGAGGGGAGCACAGAGCTCCTGATCCCCAAGAGGGTCGAAACTCGAAGGCCTGGAGTGTTTGAGATTCTGGATTCCGGATTCTGGAGGTCTGGAGTCTGGAGCCTGGACAGCTCACCACTCCGGCTACTGCTGCAGCCTGTCAACTGTAACGCCGTGCGGTGCCAATGATTCATTAATGTGACGGTTTAGTCCCAACCTAGTGGCAACCTCGCAGCCGACCGTTCGACTCCTTATCCACATTCCACATTCCGCCAGTATCAAGCCGATCGTCCGATCATTGCGCATTATCATTTTGCTACGTATTTTATCTCTTTGGTCTCCGACTCCGTACATGCGTGGCTTTTTGTCCGCAACAACACCCGAGGGGTTCTGCCAGCATACAACACGCTATCTCTTCACTCCATTTCACTACTATCGCCTGTTGTCCGGGCCCGTCTAGACGTCTGTGCGGCTCGACTGAGAAAAGCCTATCCGAGGCCTATCTCCACTCGCCATCGCACTCTCTCCCCAGTTTCTGTCTAGAACATCGCCTTCCACAAAAAACCCCAAATCCTATTTATAAAGCCCTCGGTGCCCATAATATCTGCACTTCCCCTTTCACTCTCTGTGCGAGATTCTTGAGTCTTCCAAATACAATGAGACTTGAAGAAACAAAAAAAGGTCTCACAGAGATACTCGATTGATTGATGGCAGTCACCGGGGTCTCCCTACCCGGATACAACTATTGACCTACCTCCGCTCGCTCGCCTCCTGCAGCCTGCCTATCCATTACCTACGATTGCCTTTTACGTCTTATACCTACGATTGCTAGCGAGACCAATCCTTTGACAAGTTGGCATATATGTATGAGTTTGATATCTCGCTAAGATGACCGCTGTGCTACCGTCTCCGGCGGACAGCTATTCGTGCTTCTCGCCAGATCCAGAGCGGCGTCCAGTCACGCAGAGATACTTCTTAGAAAACCCAGACGATGCTATGACAAAACCTCTTCCACACCCTTATCCGTCCCATTATCCAAGTCCAATTGCATCGTCTACAGCCTCGTCGTTTTCCTCACCAAATCTCGCACCGACTGCCTTGCAAAACCTACCGCCCACCCCGACAGGCTCTATATTCTCCAACGAACCTGGTGACCAAGACGACCAGCCGTTGTCACCATCGTACGATAGCGCATTCTTCCCCGAGGAGCAAACCTCCCCTGCCGACACTTCCGTTAATCAGTCGGCGGACTTGCCTCGCTCACGCCGACCAGTACCGATCGCCGACGACAGCTCAGTGGAGGAGGAACCGTCGAGACATGTTGATTATCTATCTCATGAGTGGAGAGAGGAGGATATCTGGGCATCATGGCGTTACGTGGTTGGTCGCAGGAAAGTATACGAGAACAGCGTCAGGCTGGAGAACGCCTCGTGGAGAACATGGTCCAAACTGAAACACAATCTGGGTACTATTTCCCCAGCCACTCTGAATTGGTAGGTTGACTCTGCGTTTTGATGATCGCTATCCGAGCACTTCTGGCTGTTGTTCTAACAATATATTAGGCTTAAAGATTGTGACGTGACCTGGCTATATGGCCCGCTTAAGACTTCTGATGTACGGGCGAAGCCGCTGAATGTTTCACCTCCGCCCAGCTGTTCCGAATCGCCAGGCCTTTGTCCTGATCGAAAATCCATTCTAAAAAAAAGAACTGCGTCTGAGACTATTTTACAGCGCTCACTATCACAGCACACTCTCCTGCAACATGCGGGCGCGATTTTGAAAGCGCAAGAAGCTGAACATTCACGCAATCGCCCAGGACTCGAAGTCCACTTATCAGTCCTCGAGCCTTTGATTGATAAGCCATATGACCGAGGTCTCGAGACCCCACGGGCTCGTTCCGCAACTAATATTCCATCTCCTGGCGCTGGCTCGCCGGGTGAAAAGCGCCACATCCATTTTAACAAAGAGGTTTTGCAATGCATTGCCGTGGAAGCAAAAGATGAAGAAGAGGAGGAATGGCTAGAGTTTGGAGGCGAGTCTTCTTGGGATGATTCGTTCATTGTAAAGCCAACCTCTCCTAGTGGGGGATCCACGCCACGAGGGAGCTCTAACAGTGAGAATAAAACGATCGCTCCGCTTCCTTCGACTACACTTAAATATCGTGGGGATACTCCCGAACCTCAAACCTCCTCGATCATCGGTCGTTGGTCTTGGGCGAAATATCTCCCCGGGCGTCAGTTATATTCTTCGTCTCTTGGGGAAACGCTGCGACGAGCCCGACAATTCCCTAATATTTATGGTGGGGATCGTATTGCGTCTGATAATAATTGGGACTCTACTCAAAATATGGATGATGATGATGCCAATTCTTGGTTTGTGGATTCAGAAGAGGATGACGAAGCCGCTCAAAACTTCTACCTGGCATCTTTGGGGTTTTTACCTCAGGAATATGGACAGCCATCTAATGCCGATATTCTTTTTGACAGAATGACAGACACTGTCAACACAGCGAAAGACATTGCACATGTGATCTGGAATGTTGGTTGGCGGGGTTAACCAGACATCTGCTTCTAGTTCCATGATAGCGATATGATCATCAATTTACATGCAATAAATCTTAATCAGACCAACCTGCACATGTTGCATTTCCGGCGTTAGGGCAATCATGGTATCGTGCGCTATCCAGTGGGAGGCAAGCGTTTTCAAACCCATTCATATTTCGGGGCTTCGAGCGCATTTCATCGCATTATGTTTTATTACGCTTTAGGTGTTGTGACTTGTCGGGTTCTATTACTCTGTATTCGCCACTATCCATATTATATAGAGGAATGACAGCAGTTATGACTGATTCTTTTTATCTACTGGAAGTACGAATGTTCGTTTCAAGCCGTTGGGGAGAGAAATACAGATATATATGCGGAGCTAACTATCGAAATACTGTTCGACCATAAAAACCACTAGCGGTATTAGGCCGTCTTTCTAATTGCATTATATGCCAACGCTAACTTCGAAGTACCTAATACTCGGTTGTGGCGGGCCCTTGCTAGACTTCATGTTCCTGTCACTGTTGGTTTATAGATTCGCGTGATATTTCGAACTAATGCGCATTTATCACTCCACCCTGATTCCACAGTACAATACACGTCGTTAGTGAGCTGTGCTGACGGCTTAAACACGGGAATTCTTGATCAAACCACAATCGCATTAGTATGCCTACTCCGCCTGGTATATCCTGCGCCTGAAACTTTTCATGGTACCTTCCAAAATTTGCACGTCATACATCACATCACGTCTAGCACCCTTGGTCTTGGAGTCTTGGCCGCTCTTACCCGTTCGTTCGAGATAGGACGCATGTCTACAATGAGCTGGGGGTACACGACGTTTGATGGTCGATATTATCGCATCAGCATTGCCTTTGATTTGATGTGAGTTCAGAAGCCCAGCCGTCCGTTACCCCCGATGCCTTCTCTACAACTCCAGCGTCGCTGTCTACGATACCTCCCTTCGCTGTTTCTCACGGCGGTTGGTATTTTAACTGTCCACCTCATCATTCGAGCGCGTTGGGCTCACCACGAAACGCCGGAAACCACAGGCTCGCGGATGGGAAAAGACATACTTGTTCCCAATGATTACAATTCCACCGCTTGCAATTATGTCTCCGAAATGGACAAAGTTTTGGTTATCCTGAAAACAGGCGCTACAGAAGCCCTCGATAAGGTTCCTGTGCATTTCGAAACGACCCTTCGATGCGTGCAAAACTATGTCGTTTTTTCAGATTATGAAGAAGATATTCTTGGAGTGCATACGTGGGATGTTCTCCGCAGTGTCAGCGGAAAAATGAAGCAAACGAACCCAGATTTTGAGATTTATAATCGGTTACGTACCTCTGGTCGTGAGGGTCTTATTGCCAATGACTGGATGGACGATGAAAATGGCCCTCTTGGAAAACCTCGCAATCCAGGATGGAAACTCGATAAATGGAAATTTGTACCAATGATCGACGAGGCACTCATCGTGAAGCCGGACGCTCACTGGTATATCTTCCTTGAGGCGGATACTTACATAGTATGGCGAAATATGATCCGTTGGCTGTCACTATTTAACCAAGGAATGTCCCACTATCTCGGTACGCCGATGCGGATGGGGAACGACGTGTTCGCCTATGGTGGAGCGGGTATAGTACTTTCCAGGCCTGCCATGCAGCTGGTCTCTCAGTATCGTGCTGAGAATTTCACACCTGTTGAACAGATGACTGCGAAAGACTGGGCTGGAGACCACGTCCTTGGTAGGATCCTCTACGACATAGGAATACGGCTTGTCTGGTCATGGCCTCTATTAGTTCCGTCCAGTGTACGGGAATTCGAGCCTTTCACCAGTAATTATGGGCGCCGACCTTGGTGCCATCCGGCTGTTTCGTTCCATCATATGTCTTCTCAGGATATTAAAGATATATGGTTGTTCGAACAGCAATGGTTTCGATTTGTAAGCTATTAGTGACGGCACTTTCCTCCCTCGTTGCACTAGCTAACCTGGCCGTTATCAATAGAGGAAAGACTCTGCCCTATTACACAAGGATATATTTACATGGCAAATTTACGATGTGGTCAGCTCTAAAAAGTACGACTGGGACAATCTTTCTGATGAACAGCCACAGACCAACAGTAACTCTCCCACGACTGTGGAAGGATGTGCACAGATATGTTCCCTTACTACAGACTGTCTCCAGTTTTCCTTCTCCGATAGAGGGTGCTTTATTTCTAGTAAAGTCATTAGAGGTGTCCATCGACCAGGGATTGATTCTGGTTGGATGGCGATGCGAATCAAAGCGCTCATGCGGAATGCAGGGAAATGCCCGAAAACACCATATATAACGGAATAGGGTATACCGTTGCCCCTTGACTGGTAGGCCAGTTGTGGTTTGAAAAGAATCATTAGTAAAGCCACTGTGCATGGATGATTATAGGCTATGATATTTTAAATAGTGTTAATGTTTTCAGAAATCATGGAGGTGCTATTTCCGGGCACAGCACAATTCTATAAAAAGCGATTATCACATATATATATATACTTAAAACTCGGATAAGGAATGAAGTTTCAAGTACAAATAGTTGGTAAAAAAGTTTGACCTCCGACTTTTTGTAGGTGGGTATCATATTGAAAAAAAAAAAAAAAAAGAAAAGATCGGTGCATGCTAGAAGTGAAATTTTTGGTCTAAATCAACCAAGCATTTAGTTGTTCCTACTAAAAGGAACATAAAATGGCTAACACTCCATTCTCTCCTCGGCCCCATCTCGAAATGTCTCAGGGAAGAACCCAGGAGGTGGCCAAATGTCCGCTATTGAAGGCGGATGCACCAACGGCTGCGAGCCAGCAAGACGATCCGGATCGTGACAGAATTCTTGAAATGTGGTATCGTCTATGAAACCGAAATCCTTTAGTCCTGCTTCACGGCTGGTGGTCCATTCGGTTGTGTCAAGATAAGCGAGGTCTTTGAAGATGGCATCGAGACTGGCATTACTGCTAGCTTGTACTTTATTGTCTGAGGTGGAGCTGATGGTATGGCCATTGCTCATAGCTGACCCCATAGAGTGCTCGTTCGCGGCGGCGGAAGCCCCCGAGATCATGGGATTGGATACGGAGGAATCTGGTGTTGGAGGATGTGCTTGAGATGGTCCATGAAGCATTGCGTCTAGCTCGCTTGCTGGGTCTGCAATGTCCATCACGGAGGAATGGACTCTATCATGACCAGGCTGGGAATGGGAATAAAAGGACGGCTCGTAATTTTCCAGTGTCGTGTCTTTTGGGGTCATATATTGCCCATCGACCGGGATGGTGATGCCGAGGATAGAGGATGTATAGTCAGATTCCGCGACATTAATGGTATTTTGTCTAGTCTGTGGAAGTAGCGGAGTTTCGCGGTTGGGATCTCGATTCTCTGTCGCCGTCGTAGATAGCAAGCTGTTTTGGAAAGGACTGTAGTTTGAATGTTTGTTCGTCTCTCTTGCTGGCGTATTGTCCACATTATGCGAGAAGGTTTGAGATGGAGATTGAGAGACATTCCTAGAGCGATACCATTGTTCAATATTGCTCGTCAAGGTGCGATAGACCGGCCACGTTGTACTAAGCTGGGATGTCCGTTGAACGAGGGCCTCGGCCCAGCGTGTGAATGGAAATAGGTCGCTTTCAATTTTGTTGCGAAGGGTGAATGCCTGTTCAGCAATGACACGTATAGATATTTCAAAGATGGGCGGCAAGCTGCAAACATTGAAGTTATCTAGATGTTGTGACATCATTGGAAGGGTACGATAGAGAAGTTTCTTTGCGGCTTCTGTGGCTGGCCTCTGGGAACGATGCATGCCCAATTCCTGGGGAGCTATTTGAAGATAAAGTGTCAGAAGGGTAGCGACGTATGTTAATGCCAAATAAGTCTGATGTGGTAGTAATGCGGAGTGCCGTTCTGGATAGATGCTCTCAGGGCCAATTAGTCGACATCCGAGCGGCAAAAGGTCATCCCAATGTTTCAACTCTGAGACCAATTGCTGCGCGAATAAGTGGGCGTTCGGTCCTGTTATAGAGTCTCGAGCAATTTTGTTCAACACGCTGGCCAGCTCAACCAAACGGTTAAAACAACTCAAAGAAAGTAAAGGGCCTCGGCGAGGTGGATTCCTCCCATGAGAGTTGCGAGCGGGTGGTAACACATCGGCCCACGAATTCCATTCTTCCAGGCCATCCTCTTCGAGCAAACCAATAACAACCAAGTCTCGAGAATGCATGCTAGGTCGTCGGGATAATCGGAATGACAAAAGTGAGTCGATAACGAAACACCCTAGAAACACGACTTTCCCTTGGTTTAACTCGTTGGATCTTCGAGTGTCTGGGAGCGCGCCTATATCCATAGAGACAATCATGCGGACCGCTTGACCACTGAGCATCCAGGCAGCGGCCCAGTCCTCGAGACCGATGTTGACTAAAGTCAAGAGCAGAAGAGCTTGGACATGTCCGAGTTCGTAGAGCCCTGTCTCCGAAGGAATTAAACTCCTGGCCACCGCATAATATTCCTTTGTTTTTGATAGAACCCCCAATGTCCCGTTCTCGGGTACTGGCCGCGATAAGGATATCGTGTAGCTGAGGAGCGCCCATAATGCGGCATGGTCGCCGGATTCCGAAGAAAGCCTGGCAACGGATATTGAAGGCGCGTTTGCATAAACATAAGATGCTCGGAGGATGTTGTGTTTAGCAACGATGGGGAACCAGGAGTGTGTGGCAGCGAAGTAAATGTCTAGCAACTGGGAAGTGTGAGGCGGTAGTTGAAGAGAACGTATACCGGCTGTTGTGGGCGATGGCTGCTTGTCAGCCGGCATAGATAGTCGCGCTCGCTTAGTTCCAGGCGAGGTAATAGGTTCCACAACGCGCGGAGCGCCCTGCGATAAAGGACTCGAACTGCGGTCTATACGGAAGCCCCATCCACTTCCTGGATCGTGTGAGGAAGGCCTATGTTCGTCTCGGGGGCGCTTCGCTGAGATGTGCGGACTGGAGGGATCGGGTGTGGACGATAGCATCTTCTCGAGTGCATTATAGAGCCGACTGGTTTTCCAGGACTCATGTAACGTTTCCGAGGCACCGTCATCTGTCCAGAGAGAAATCAACCGGTCCCTCCGGCCAACTGTGTCAGCTGTCGTACCGAGGAGGGAGAGCATAGTGTCCTCAAAGCCATCAATGTTGCAGATGGCGAGGGCCCAGAGCTTCTCCAGGCCGCGAACGTATCCCTCTGGCAAGCCGCGCTTTTTTGCATGAGGATCATAAGAGCAAGTCTGACCGGACGCCAGACAGGCGGAGCAGGAAGGACGAAGACCGTCGCATTTGTCCTAACCAAACCATAGGGTTTAGAACCGGTTGCAGGGGATTTGCGTGTTGAATGAGACAACTACTCACCTTTTTACTTCGACATCTATCGCAGGCCCTCGAAACCCTCTTGCGCCGAGGCGCTTTTGGATCGGCACCCTCGTCCATTGAGGATCACTTGTTAAACAAACGGCCAGCCATATAGCTTAGGTTAGCGGGGAAGCGCTGGTCGTAGATTATCGGCCAGCCCGGAAGCTTGTAGGTGCTGCTGGGCGCAAGAAACAACAGAATTTCATTTCAGGCCAGCTGTCCGATGGAATGAAGCACAAATGAGTAAAATGAGGGGAGGAAAGAAGCTGGAAAAGTGTTGTCTGGGGCTGCACCGGAGAACGTAGTTAGAACTAGCCAGACACAGACGTGCGAGTTAGGATTTCAGAATAGCCGATTAGCAATCTGCTTGGCCCGCACAGAACCCGGAGAAAAATGGCCAGGCCCATTGCAAAAGTCGTAGGAAAAAGAGGAGGAAGCAGAAACGGCTTCTAGACGGAAGATTCGGGGCGAAGTTCGGGAAGTGGATGATGGGGGAATAATTCCGTCGGATACATCCAGATTTCTGAGTGCCAGACTGCTACAGTAGACTAAACGCCACCGCCAGGCCAACCCCACATCGCTCTCTCCACAGTCATCGACGGGAGGGTTTTAAAAGTACGTACAAGTATTGCGCATTGCGCATACATTATTTCGAATTGATATATTATTATGAAATGTAATAATAGTGGGCGTGGCCGACCGCCTGAGAGAAGTTTCAGAGCAACTCGACTGACGAGACGGAAAAACTGGAAAAGTTCTCCCCGGGCTTCGACTTGATATCATCGGAATGATCCCGGGGGACACTACTGGACGTGTCCGGTGTGGATGAGCAAATAATCGGTTGCTCCCTCATTTGAAAAATGACCAAAGTAAAATCCACTACGTAGCTACTCGGCCCCAAACTGCCGGTAATCGGCACTTCTTTTGATGTCTCCGGACTGGGTTTCGCCGGGACTGGAGAATCCATGGAGATGACTCTCAGGAGACAGGAGGCAGCTCTGAGAGTCGAGACACTTGCGCCGAGACAACGACACTCGGTAGACGGGAGAGGATTTGGTTAAGGTCGTAGGTATGTAATAACAACAACAACAGAGGCCTGCCTTACCGAAGCCCGGCATCCCGACTCGGTAGTCTTGGAGAGTTGAGAATTGAAACAAGCCAAACGCACGCAGACGAGACTTTCTCCTCGTTCTTCGATTCGACGGTGAACATTGTAGCGGCAAAGACTTCTGCCGCCCCAGGGCGGTCGCCACCGGCCAAAGCGGCAGCCCCTCAGGACTTGGGAATTGGAGGGCGGAGGACGTCCCAACAGGGCCAGCACCTCACTGCAGTCCAAGTCCACATGCCCACTCATCTGGGGTTGTTCTCTCTTTAGCGTTCGCCCGCCATGTCTATTCGCTAGTTGGTCTGCTGGCTGCGATCTCGATCGTCCAAACAATAGTCCCTCCTCCCCTGTTTTCCGTGAACCTGTCCGCAGCATGACAACCCGCACCGAGCCCTGGCCCTCCCAATTCCTCCTTCATCACGCACCAACGTTCATCCTCGCCCCGCCGATTTCCTTCAGACATGGGAGATGAATATTGGAATATAATATCAGAATCAGCGGCTAAACATATTGACTTGCCCTGCGCCAACAAATTCGTTCACCGTGGCTGACCTTTCGCATTCTCAACCCTCTTACCCTCGCCCGAGGAAGAGGATCTGTCGCTCTCCTGATATCAGCATCAAGATGCCTCATCGTTCTAGCATGGATGTGTATCGAAAGGTCGACCCGGAAGCGTCTCTAGTCCTAATTGGGATCCGCGGGTCTGGGAAACGATCGTTAGGGTTCGTTGCCGCTACCGCGCTGAAGCGTCGCTTCATCACAGAGGATCATTATTTCAAAGAGGTCACTGGGTTCTCGCGACATGAATATCTGAAACAGTACGGGAGCCAAGAGTTTCAACAGCGTGACATTGAAGTGCTTAAAATGATGCTGGACAACCATCGTTCGCGCTGTGTTATCGAATGCGGCCTTGGAAGCCTTACTCGACCAATCCAAGAGCACCTTCGACGATACTGCGCTACCAATCCGGTTGTATATATAGCGCGTGATATGGATAGCATCCAGAGACTGTTGGGATTAGAGGATCAGGCTGCAAAACTACTCTCTGAAGGCGATCCGCTGCACCGGACTTGCTCGAACTTTGAGTATTATAATACCGAAGATCACTCGAGTTTTTCCGCCCAGTTCTACGAGGAAACGCAGGACCGGCGCTCGGTGGGGTACTCCTTTAAACTCAAGGAGGCAAAGGAAGATTTCACACGTTTTGTTCGCTTCGTAACAGGCACTGATGTCGGCCACTCTAGCTACGACTCACCCTTCGTGTTGCTGGAGACTCCTCCGGAGCTACGATCTTATACGTACGCCATCTTTGTTCGCTCATCTGATTTAATTGAAAACAGAGTCAAACTTTCAGAGCTCGAGTCAGGAGGGGACGCTATCGAGCTATGTGTTGATAGTTGGAGCCCAGAAATGGCCATGACAGTGAGTAAGCAGGTTTCCATACTTCGGAGAAACACCCACACTCCGGTAATCCTCTCAATCGACAACCGTTTGCTCGGGTTTCCCAGCAATGACCGGTACTCGATACAGGGCCGTAACGTGTACTCCCAAATTGTGGAACACGGCCTGCGGCTTGCCATCGAGTACCTCGTGATGGACTTGAATCAAGACCATGCTCTTATAAATGAGACTATTCGCAACAGGGGAATGACAAAAATAATCGGCCAGCAAATCTTTGAGCCGCCCTCTAGGGTGACATGGGATGATGAAGATTGCCTGTCGGCGTACCTTGATGCTGCTGGTCTAGGGTGCCAGCTAGTTCGCATTCTTCGTGTGGCAACGGAGCGCGAGGATAACACAGCCATTGCGAAATTTACGAATAAAGTTGGTTTGTTACCGGGCGATCATCCACCTATCATCGCCTTCAACATCGGCAGCCTTGGGCGCACGTCGCAAGTATTCAACCCAATCCTCACCCCTGTTTCGCATCCAGCAATCGCGCATCGTATCCAAAATGACAGGGATCCCCAAATTATGGCCCGCGATGCCGTTCAGGCTCTATTTCAAAGCTATGTCCTGGACCCTCTGCAATTCTATATCCTTGGTGGCAGTGTAGCCTACAGTTTATCACCAGTGATGTACAACGCTGCATTCCGCCATTGTGGCATGCATCACACATACAGTATTCCAGAGAAGCCAACACTAGCTGCACTAGACCAGCTGGGTCGAGAACCGAATTTCGGAGGGGCTAGTGTTGTTCAACCTTGGAGGGTGCAGGTCTTCCAGAAGCTTGCGGCGAAGAGCCGGCACGCCGAAGCCATTGGGGCGATTAATACGATAATGCCGCTTCGGGGTCAATCGGACGGAACCATGTTCCCTCTGCAAGAACAAGCTAGCCGTCGTCACCTAGCTGGCCCGGTGCTGGGTTGGTATGGCGAGAATACAGACTGGGTTGGTATAATGACGTGCATTAACCGCAATCTCTCCCCACGTAACGCCATCAGCCCGATGAAGACAACTGGCTTAGTTATTGGAGCCGGTGGCATGGCGCGTGCTGCGATATACGCTTTGCTTCGACTTGGCTGTCGGAAAATTTTCATTTACAATAGGACTTTATCTCGCGCGGAGAGCGTCGCTCGACACTTTAATTCATGGGCTGCCTCTCAGGTGGGATCAACGGAAGTGGTGTATGTTCTTCGCTCGTTGCAAGAAGAGTGGCCCTCAGATGCCTGCTTTCCATGTATGGTTGCGTCCTGCGTCCCAGCCGACCCAGACAGAGACGAGCCTCCAGCCAATTTCGAGATGCCAGCGCAGTGGCTGGGAAACCCCACTGGCGGGGTTGTGCTCGAGGTATATATACTACCCCCTCATACAAGTCGTTTGGATTCAACTAATCCATGATAGTTCGCCTATAAACCCTTAGATACCCCACTTTTGCGCCAAATGCGCCGCTTCCGCAGCGAAACTGGGCGCCAGTGGGTCTTGGTTGATGGCCTTGACAACGTTGCTGAACAAGCGATAGCGCAGTTTGAGATATTGACCGGACGAAGGGCACCCCGCCGACTGATGACTATGGAGGCGCTCCGCAACTACGATGGAGAAGACGGACCGTTCGATGAGAAGACAATCCGAGCCCGCTTAGACATTAACGAGTAGATTTATAAATAGTGTAGATTAGCTAATGATGTACGAATAATGTGGAAGTTTTGACAATTAACTCGGGACTTCATTTACTGCGAAGGTCACGTGTCTAATTCCAGCAAGCTTCGAGTAACATTACGTATTGCGTTGGCCTGTTCACTTCACGTCGCCGCAAATACCTACCCAATCCCAAAATGGGATGCACGTCAACCCCATTTGATTTACCGTCAACTGGAACTCTAGAAAACTTATGGCGTCTCAGGCACGGAAGGCGTCTGGAGCCTCCGAGGCTGATTTCTTCGATATCCCTGACGAACCGCTCCTCGCCATACTGAAGAACCAACTAAGGCGTATCCGCACCTGGGTTTTCATTTTCGTCTTCATCCTTTTCATCCTCTATCTCCGGCGGGAACCGCCCCCTCCTCCAGCCTTACCTCACATCAATTACGATCAAGTCGATTGGTCGAGGTACGCATATACACAATATGCGACCTCTAGCCCATACCTCTGTAACGCGCTCCTCGTCTTCGATGCTCTAGAAAGATTTGGAAGTCGAGCGCAGCGAGTGCTCTATTACCCAGAGGACTGGGATATACTTACTGAAACTGACCATGACCGAGACAACCAATTGCTCCGGGTAGCAAAGACGAAGTACAACGCGATGTTGGTGCCAATACAGCTAGAAATGATCAAACCAGGCGCAGGTATGAATGAGCAAATGACAACATTTATTGCAAGCCTTTCGTCTACTTGTCATGCAACTGCTAATATTCAACTTGTTCTTATTATAGGATCAGGCGAGTCATGGAATAAAAGCATCTCTAAATTGCTCGCCTTCGGTGAGACTGAATATGATCGAGTCATTCACCTCGACTCCGATATTTTATTGTTGAAGAACTTGGACGAGCTGTTCTTCCTGCCCCATGTGCCCGTCGCAATGCCTCGAGCATACTGGCTCCTCCCAGAGCAAAAGGCCCTTTCCTCCCTCCTCCTCGTCATTGAACCTTCTTATCGCCGATACAAAGCCCTTTTGGATACTGCGCTCGGTATCGAGTTCAAGAGCTCCGGTAGCGATAGCCCACGGATGAAATATGACATGGAACTGATGAATGAATTTTACGGTGATTCAGCCATGGTTTTGCCACACAGGCAATATGGTTTGGTTTCAGGGGAGTTCCGGTCACAGAATCACACTGCGTTCCTGGGAAGTGTTGACGAAGTCTGGGATCCTGATAGGGCCCTTTCAGAGGCTAAATTTGTGCACTTTTCCGACTGGCCGTTGCCAAAGCCCTGGGTGATGTGGCCGTCTCAGATGTTGCCTGATATTTTACCGAAGTGTAAGAATAACCCGGGAACGCTGCATGAGAGCGGGTGTCGTGATCGAGATGTATGGTTGAAGCTCTATGACGATTTCCGTGTAAGACGGAGGGTAAGACGCCTATTCCAACGCATTGTAAGAAGGCCACTTGCTAAATATTGTTGATTAGGATGTCTGCAAACTTCTCAGTTATCCTGCGCCTAACTGGTCTCCCGGGAATGATCCGCCAGCTGGGGGCCCCGGAAAGTAGTACGGCTCTATATAGCATGCATAGTGTATTTCGAAATTAATAGATCACAATTCTGCACAATTAGATTTATGAGATGGCGCATAGGAAAACAGGTGATTGCTTCGACTTTGAAAAGCCAAATTGGCTTAGAAACAAGGGCAGGGGCATGAACGAGGAATACATTATAGAAAAAGTAACAGTCCTGCCACACAGATGATGGGTCTGTAGTCCTAGTGAGAGAGCTTTGGTACGTACAAACCTCGAATTTCCCCCAATGCTATCCAACACATTCCACTTGGATCAATCGCATCATTGGGTATGAGAAGAAGCGGCCAGCTATGTGGGTGACGATGTAAATACGTAGTACACATACCAGCTGTGTCACCACGATGGACGAGGCTCTTGAATGCCATCTTTCCTCTCTCACAGCCGCTTAGCAAGTCCTTAACTCTTGATCAACTCTCTTTTCATCATCCCGCAAATTGACCACTGCGCCAGATACAATGCCTACCCGACACATTCAGAATGACTTCGCGATAACTCTCTGCCTTCTCCTCACACAGTCCACCCTAACCATAGGGGCGAACAACCCTTCTGAAGCAACCATCATTTCCACCACAGACGAATTTAGTTTCAGCTGCCTCCCGCTAACAACTCAACTCTCCGACCCCATTATGTCCCCAGGAAAGGAATCATCCCATACCCACATTGTCACAGGGGGAACCGCATTCCAAAGGACGATGGGTATGCAGACGGCCCCAAACGCGAGCGCAACAACGTGCGAGGTTTTGATCGATAAAAGCAATTATTGGGTTCCAGCCCTTTATCATATGACCAGCGATAGGTCGTTTGAGATGATGGAATATGAGTCCAGTGTAAGTGTCTCTAACTCTCTGTTTGTTTTGGTCGGCCCGGGTGGACCAGTGGAATGCTGCTGTTACTGATCTCGACAAGGCGATTTATTATCTTCATAGGGCGTGCGATTACGTTGCTAGTGCGAAGGCATGCAAGGGTGGATCGTATCCTTTGGCACCGCCAGCCGGATTGCGTATCGTTGCTGGGGACCCGAGGACTCAGTAGGACGCGAGCTTTTCGTTTGATTCCGCTTGTGTTGGACTGATAATGTACAGGACATACAACGATGCCAGTTTTGCTCAACGTGCCATTTCGCATATGTGTTTGATGGAAGATGGGTCCTCGAACGAAACCAAACACCTTCCCCGACAATCCTGCGAAAAATTAAGGTCACAGGTATTCTTTCCTTCGTGTTGGGATGGAAGAAACCTCGATAGCACGGACCACAAGAGCCATGTAAGTCTTCGTAAAATGGCCAGTATGACGTGACAACTCACACTGCTTTGCAGATGGCATATCCTGAGGTTGGAGACTATAACAAAGGCGTATGTCCCAAGTCTCATCCTGTAGCCATATTCTCGATTTTCATGGAATTCATATTCAACACGAAGCCGTTTCCTGACCATCATAATTGGGTATACGCAACGGGCGACCGAAACGGATATGGCATGCATGGGGACTTCATAAATGGGTGGATGGACCAAGAATCCCTGCAGAGGGCATTCAAAACATGCACGGGGAAGGGATGGTTGAGTGACCCCAGGTGTTCGATCACACAGACCCAAAAGGCGCCCCTGTCTCCAGCTTCCTTGGAACCGGACGAACCCATCCCATGGCAAAATTTGGGACAGAATGGTACCATACAGAGGCTGCCTGGCCACCCAGAGCATGCCGTTTAGCCTGCGTTAAACCTTCAATGGTAGTACTCCATATCCATAATGTTGTAAAGCCGCGCATGCCTGATGGACTTCAAAAGTAGCACAATCTGCCGACCCAAAACACGATAGCCATCCTTAAGTATAGCGAATCGTAGAGGCGCACCGAGTTTGCCAGCAGCTGGTCGCATTCAACTTAGTGGGCATAGCCCATTCCCCTCCTCCACCACTGCCAAACGCCTCTCTGATGCATTAAGTTCCCGAACTCCTTCACGCTCTCTACCTCCTCCAGTCCAGTCTCCAACCCCTCATGTCTCTCATTCTTCCTCTCGCCTCTTTTCGATTTCACCCCCGCCGGTCCTCGACTCTCTTCCTCTTCTCCCACTATCGCGGAGGCTGGCCGGCTCGCAAGTTGGAAATCTTTATATCTCAGATTTTTCACGACGCTGACCCACGACTCAACGGCATCTTTGTCCTTCGCCTCGACGTACATAATTCCGGGGCAACCGCCTGAGCGGAGAAGGGCGAAACAGTTTAGACTGTCTGCTGCGCGTTTCAGGGTGGCGACCTTTTTGCGGGAGGTAATGTGATGTGTGCGGATGAGGGCATTATAGTAGGTCATTTTGGTTTGGTTTATATCGATTCTCTTTTAATCAAGTTCGACGAGTGCATTTTTGCTTGAATGACAAGACAAAGCCTTGGATAAAGGGCATTGTTAAATTCGAGGTTGGGGACGGATATTTCTTTTATTTTAGGAGAGGGAAGCGAAAAGCACAACGTCATGCTCGGACCAACTGCGAGAAAACAATACCAAACTACCAGCATCTGGATATCTTTATTCGGTCAAGGCTAGCGATGTCCTTTTTTTTAAATTCTTTCTACGACACTAACACTTTCTCTAGAGAATACATACAGGTATTATAAAATAAAACTACTTGGAAATGTGTCTTACCGTATTTTGAGCTTATGTAAATTGAATATCGCCCAACATCATTATGCAAATGGAAAATGCTCACACACGCTCCAATTCAACGGTTTCGGCACTCTTCTCAGCACTTTCTTCCGATGATTCCGGCTGCTCCCAATCGTTCTTGTCCCGGGCAATAGCCGCACTATCGCCCTCGAAAAGAAGGGCCATGTTCTCCAAACTGTAACCCTTAGTCTCAGGGTAGAAAAAGTACGAAGTGAGAGCATAACAGATGAGGATAGCAACAAATACGAAGTAGTACTTCCACCCGATGGCAGACAGCGCGATGGGGTTGACGAAGGTGTTGAAGATCAATGCACCGATAGCTGACAGCCAGGCGACACTCAGACCGCGGGATCGAAGAGTGTACGGCCAGATTTCGACGGGGTATGCGACCAACAATGGGGTTCTATTGTAATGAGTTAAATTTCCCTGACATTCGAGAACAAAAAGGGAAGACCCCTGAACTTACAAGGCTATATCGTAACCCGCAAAATAGATGAAAATAAATGGGATTACAGCAGTCCCTGTAGGCGCAGAGCCGGTCGAAGCAAATGAGCCAGAGAGACCGGTAATGGTGATGTAGCTGGCAAGCATGACGCTCGCAGAGATCAGGAATAAAGGACGCCTGCCAGCCCGATCTACTAATAATGCACCAACAGCGCCAAACATTAGGTTCCAGGTCTGAAGGCAGGCCGATATAAGTAGCTGGTCCTTTGTCGCCGTTATGCCAACAGTGTCGAGCACCATGGCTAGATAGTAGGAGACCACCCCGTTACCAGACCATTGAGAGAAGATACCAAGAGTAACCGTGATCAAGAGACGATGACGATTCCCCGGCGTCTTGACCATATCTGCATAGCTCGATGATGCAGCGGATTCCTTTTCCGCAGCGATTGCTCCTTGGATCTCATGAATTTCACGGTGAATAAGTGGTGCATTAAGGTCACCACCTGCGTGCAAGTCAGCAAGAACCTTGCGAGCGTCTTCCACGCGGTCCTGGCCAACTAGCCAGCGGGGGCTTTCTGGCGTCAGCAAAAAGCCTGGAATAGCAACAAGTGGGCAAAGCATCTGTAGGAGAGTGGGCAGCCTCCATGACCAGGATGAGTCGTATGTGCGAGTCGCGAATGTGACCCAGGAGGAAATAACAGCTCCAAGGTAGTATCCAATCATAAAGAGACTGGATGATATACTTCGATGAGCGGGATACGCAATCTCATTCAATAAGAGAGGGGGTGCATTGCTGACCCAGCCAGCACTCAGACCAACGAGAACGCGCGACACAATAAAGACGGTGTCATTGGGAGCGGCCGCGCCCAGGATTGAACCAGCCAGGATAAGAATAATGCCTATCCAAACGCAGGGCTTTCGACCAAACCTGTTACTGCACCATGCAGCAAGAGCTGTTGAAACAAGTGCGCCGATCGAGTAAATTGCGTTAATAAATCCAAGCCAGGTACTAGAGGGTTGCTGCATGAAATCCATCCAACTATCTAGTGATTGAAGGCCATTGACTAAGGAACCGTCGAAGCCATTGGAAGAGGCTGTGGTGGTCAGATTGTATAGCTAATGTAAGCTCAAACTAAGAAGAGGGTACTCACAGAAGAAGATTAGTGATAGAATGCAAAAATTGAGCCTACGCAACTGGGAACTCTTCCACCATGTGGTCTTCGGGAGGACAGCTGCCAGCTGGTCATGACTGGGATTCTGGGGCGCCTTTGCAGTCATTTCCGGGCATAATCTTGTCGATCCAAATGCGTGGAAGATGCCAGCTTGCTGCCAGTGTGATACCTGTCTCTTCTCAAGCTTCTAAATTCGGACAGCCGACTTCCAACTTGCGCCGCAATCGTTGGCGTAGCCGATAAATATGTCGATAAAACCGAACTGATGTGGCATCAAAGTGCCGGGCCCAGGACGGTTTAGAGGGTTTATACGCCTGCCGTCCTTGCACTGCGCCGAAGATTTGCCGGTCATAGCTGGGAGGGAATGGAAAGGGAACCCATCACTAACTAACAAGTTAGTAGTTGGCTGACTACCTAGCCTCCAATTTAGGGACTTGGGGTCGGAATATGGGGATGTGGGGGTGTCGCGTCGTGAGTCCGTGACTCTTGTTTTGTTTCCTCCAGACCCCAAAAATACGTACGTATCCGTACGTTACCGACTTGAAACCTGAGGGCCCGGGGAGATTTCCTGCGCAACCGGTTGATGTTGGTCGATCAGTAGTAGCGATGAGACCTGGGCGCTTTAGCAATGTACTCTAACGCACATGGTGGATGATGATTGCAATAGTGATCGGCTCGCCCTAAAAGTGCCTGCCTGGTCTGCTGTCTGCCACCGCGAAATCGAGCTGGCATCGTAGTATGTAACCGGAGACGGTTGTACCTAACATGACCCGCGCGTCATGCAGTGGACAGGGGGATCTCGACCTAAGATCTCCAGCGACTTTTCCCCAACAGGCACACCAGTCACACCCCCAGCTCGAACATCGGCGGGGATGAAATGGGACCGGGAATGCCCCAGGAAACAAGCGAAGTCTTTTGTTCGCCATGCTTCCTCTCGCATGTTCCCGAGTTCCAGAGACTTTTGTATCCACCAATCGACGCAAAACCCGCAATGCCCTGACGATTTGGCCCAATGTGGGGTTGACTTCACAATACCGAATGAATTGAAGTCTGCGGCTTTCCAAGATCATGGCCATTGTCGGCGCTGCACTATTCGCCTGTAATGCCGGAGCTAGGGGCACGGCTCATTTTCGTTTGATTATCGAGAGTGGTGGTTTTGGCTTTCATTTGTGATCCGCAATAAACCACCGCCCTAGTGGTCTCATCAGCGTCCAACTCCTGCATACTCACTGAGCCTCGAACGGTCTCTGCAAGAGTTGCAAACACCGCAGGCACCTTGAACCAGGCATTTACCGCGTACATGAAATCCGAGATATGGAACTACTATGGCTTTTTAGCTAGACTCTAGCTAAGGGACTGCCACTGCTGTCGGACGTCAGAAATCCCAGTTCCCCCAGTATATAAGCCGCAGTAAACACTGAATTAAATGCAGTGGCATTGATGCTTCGAAGGAGGTTACCTTCCGCTTACTTTTGCGGAGACAGTAAAGCTGGAATCCGGGAATTGAAATCCTTGGATTAGAGCTAGATGAATAAGGAGGTCTCGGCCAGAGATTCATCCTAGATCACTCACATATGAATGAAGAAGTGGAGTGACAATAGGTTCGCCTCAAGAGGTAATGGCACATGCCAGACACATGTTGGCGAAGAAGCCAAGAGTGAGTAATGGCTTTATTTATCGACCCGCGCATAGCAGCGACTGCAACGAAAGGTATTTGGTAAGTTAATTAATTGGTATAGGACCGGAGACACTGGATTTGATACTGATAGAAGAAGAAAACGCATACAATGAAGTCGACCCCGACCCTGGCGAGGTAACCCGGGAGGCATGAGCTTGTGATGATTTCTCTGACATAAGTCTACCTTTCTAGAATAACTCAATGTTTTGGCATGCTTTTCTTGAACATATTGCTTCAACACGCACAGAAGAAACCTGGGAGCAACTACTTCCCTACTTCTGAACCACAGCCGCCATATCAGGAACCTCTTCACATGCGTCCACTAGATGAGTAGTATTCTGCTTCCATTTGGCCTTTGCTTTGCGAAGCAGTTAACGCACCTGCCTGTCACATATAGCGGTTACCACGCCGCCGGCAATCATGAGTAAGTCTGCCTCTGACAAATTTCTCCATCAGCTGCACGGCCGCCAACACAATTATTTCGTTACTCGAAGCATTCAAGTCTGATAATAGAGAATAAGTAGGTTAGTGCAGCATATCACGCATGCTCTGCATGATGTGCGTACATGTCACCAGTGCCCAGAAGATTCAGACATGTTTCATTGTTTCAGTTTGACCCCGTCGCCAGTATAGGGTGAAATCTATCAGTGCTGCAATAAAGCTTGCATGTAACAAACATATGCAAAGAAGCGCTTTTGTGCCAGGAGGGGCTTGGCAGATGGCAGATAGCTCTTGATACTAAAGAGAAGAGTGAGTTTATACTTATACCCAACAGAGCTCCAAGATCACAGACCAACCCTTTACCGTCAACCCATTCTTCCTGTCCTTCCTTGCCTTCCAAAAATTTGGTATTGACAGGGTCGAGATATACTACTCACCACCCGAAAAGGTGGTTTAATTCGGAAGTGATGCATTTCGAGGCGAGGAGTTAGTGCGGGGTGTTGAGAAATAGGGAGTGGAGAAAATATGGGGGAATCTGCATCCGGGCACCATTGAGCTGAAAAGCTCGAAACAAAAATGGATGTCACAGGCTCACAGCAATCAGCATAGCACCTAGGCGGATTGATGATGTGGAATTGAGCGAAGACATAGAAAACGCCCAGCGTGATGACGACGCAGATCCTGCTAGAACAAGCCACATCACGACATCGTTCCCTATGAAATCCACAAAACACTTGAACACTTTTCAGGATTATCGATACCGACCCCTGATTATCCTTTCTTTTAAGCTGCCCTCCCAGGGCGTTATCATCTTTTATCTTAGGTTCCCTATCTCCTCTCTTGCTTGCCTGTCAGGATTGGTATCCTATCTCACTAAATCTATATCTAGTGGTGGCGCATGCTAATTATTCGTGTTAATCGAAGGAATAGAAGATTCCTAGCTCAAAAAAGAAAATAAGTAGCTGATCCACTAACACAGCCATCTTATTCAGAACCTCATAATCAACAGGCAGCATTATTTTGCCTATGGCCAACCACACAATGTGTATTACTCCGGAGATGATTACCATTTCAAGTCTCAGCGAACAATTCAAATGTCGATCACATATCATTCCTCGTCAGTCGTTAAGTCGTTCTACTCTGTGTGGAGGTTGCTTCCTAGCTCTCTACCGACAGAGTAGAATGAAATCCTCCCGATACGCAGCCGTTACCACATGGCCTTGCGTTTCACCTTGAATTCTGGCCGTTACTCCCAGACCCTGACGACCCCTCAGGTTCTTTCCGTCCATTTGAATCCCTGTTGCGGACAGTTGCCCCTCTGTTCTCTCTCACAGCCCTGAGCACCTGGACTGTCGCATAGACCAAACCCATCACACCAGCAATCACCGAGTAAGCAATCACAGCGCTCTTTGGCGTATTGGGATTGCTGCCAATACCCGCCAAGCGGAAACCAAGACCACCGGTGACGACACCAACGATGATCGCCAATCGACCTAACCATCTATGGACGTAAGAAAAGACACTCTTTCCTCCCGTGCGTCGAAAGTGCAGATGCTGGAGCAGGCCCATGGCTGGCTGGAACAAAATGAGAAGTCCAATTACAATCAGCCCGAGGACCGGATGGGGGTCATCCATGACACTGTTGTCTCTCCCCATTTTGATACCAAGCCCCATCCCTGCAATAGCCAAACAAAGGGCAAGAATTTGAAGTGGCGCATGTGCCTTGACGATGATACCGCGGATGGGAAGCGCAGTAAGCAGACCGAAAGAGGGGAATAAAAGGACAAACGCAATGCTCATGATAAAACCGTGAGCGATCAACATGTTTGCGTTGTTTCCTGCGTCTCGCCCGACCTCACTAGGCCGGTTTGAGGGAGAGCTCGGGTCATAGTTGAGGAATGGATTGTCCGATGTTGAAATGGCGCTTGACAAAGCCACACTAGTCCCACCAAAGTCATCGTGGATGCTTATGTCCGCTTCTAGGCTGCTCGAGTCAAGCGCTGCGCCTCTCTTGTATGCGAAGATCCACGATGAACTGGCCGAATAGCTACAAGAGTCGCAGCGGACATTCGCCGTCATCAACCCGTCTTGGATGCCGCTGCCCTCAAGCAGGGAAAGCTGGGCTTCAGAATTGTGACGTGGTTGGACATGCCCCATACCCGAACGAGGCGATATAGTTACATTCTCCGATGGCGCTGAATATAGGACGAAGATATCCGCGCCAGCCATGCGCGTCCCTTGGCCGAGCGCTACCCATTCCAGGGTTGTCGGGGCGCGAATCTGGAAGAAAATTGGCCCTGAGCCGGAGGACACAGTGCGCTCTGGTGCGGTAACACTGTAGAATATCTCACTGTTACTTTCCGGCGAGAATGTATCGATTTGGGCCGCTCCAAGGGAACCTATTGAGTCAGCGCATTGTCGTTGAAGATAACTATACCATGAGAAACAAAAGTACAAGAGCAGAATGATTAAGAAAGCTTACATAGTCCCAGTACTGCGGCTTTCATTGCAAGGCTTGGGTACTTCATTGTGAATTTGATATGTTGGAGTTGGCTGAAAAAAGCCTCGGGAAGGGCCTCCTATAAATACCCAAGGATCCAGGGCCAAGTCCAGTATTTGAGCAATCATAACGGTAAGAAAGTTGGAACACAGTCATGGTAAGATCTGCATCCTGAGGGTCACGAAAGCTTTTTCGGCCGCAGATTTTCTCTTTGATTCATTGCCCCGGTTGACTTTTAGGGCTAGGAGTGGACGTCAGTGCCGAGAAGATTCAAGAAAAACCGCGAACCTTATTGGTAAATTCTTCAGAGCGGTTGTTTGCTGCAATGAATTTAATGAAACTCTGGCCAACTCTGACAGTTCCGCAACTCTGGTGGACTTGGGACGCCTTCTTGGCTTTTCTCATTGCGTGGTCATCACCAATGGAGTACTCGTAAGTGGTAACCCATCTATTTCATCACACTAGATAATTTGTGCACAATCCACCCCTCCATCCTGGAGTACATCCACCGGGAAACGTTCTACTAGGAGTAAAGCCAATCCGCCAGGCCAGGATGAGCTGTTTCAATGTAGCCTGGGATCACTACACTAACAAATAACTGAGCCATGTCCTGCCCTGAACCATGCTTAGTATCATATATTCGCGGTGATAAGAATTATTAATTCCTCCACTTGATTGGCGTTAATGCATGCCCGCTTGCTCAGCGGTTCCCTTGCACGTTGATCACGGCCCGGCAAGCTCCTGGTGTCTGAACAAGTACATTGGAAGTCTCTGGTCTAGTAGCATTCACTGAGTCAGCCATCGAGCCAATCCTCTTTTGTGTCCATTTCCGGAGTGCGTGACAAAGACAGGCAATCTCCACCCGTGTCATTCGGACATATTCTAGCGGGTTTTACTATACGGAGTCCTTGCATCAATAATTAGCTATAGTACTGGGAATATCGAGTGGAAAGTGGCTAGTTCTTGAACCCGACGCCCCGCTGTTTTCCCGTTTTCGGTTACTCTTTGAAACACAAAACATTTGGACATTTGACATTTGACATCTGACATTTGAAATCGAGAAGGTAGTGTTATTTGGAACCCATTTTCTTTTCTTTTCTTTTCTTTTCTTTTCTTTCTTTCCCCCCTAGGGGACGAATAATGGACTGAATCGTTGAAGTTTAGCCCTGCTTGTCACCCCTCCCTTGGGACCTTGGTACTTCAACCCGCAGGCCATGCTGTCTTTCCATGCAGACCAGAGATTGGCATGACACAATCATATTGGAGGTTTAGTGGTTCAACCAGAACTCCATCCACACCTGGTGGTCAATTCGAACAACGAATGAACATTCTTTCACAATAGCCCAGAGCCTCTCGCATGCGACAGCGAATTTCGACAGAACATTGGGGTCGTCATAAACTTCTGTATGGTCATACCGGCTGTTTATTCCTAACATTCCATTTGGGATGTCATCTCGGGGTTGCAAGGTAACAAATTTGAGATTCGGGAGTTCATTGGTAAGTCTGTACATGGGAACATCCACAGTACGCATATTTAGCGATCCGACCGTATCGAGTACGGAGAAACTGATATTTCTGATTGTAAGGCAGTGGAGGGACTTCGGAAGCTCTTGCCTTGGAGTGTAGGGGTACTGATCGACCTCGAGATGGACGAGGTTTTTGAAAGACGCAAAGGAGCCGTATTTCGAGCACCTACTCCAACGAGTGGGATGGATGTGGTCCCAATCAAGATTGCATTTGAGTGTCTTAATGTTATCCTTTTGCGAGAAAAGAATCGATACAAGCTCGGAAGGACCGAATTGACTTGATCCTTCGATACTGTTGCCGTCGTAGTTGCACCCATAGTAGCTGAAGTGCTTGAGGCATCTGCACCCTTCCACTATTGCAGTGAGACTTTCAGTATCGAGAGAAGCCTCTAGGAGTGACAGAGACGAGATGTTTAGGGATTCTGGCTCTATTTCGAACAGTGGACAGCCCTCGGCGTCTCCATTGAGATTTATTAACGTGAACTCCTCTAGATGGGGTAGTTCCAGGATATAGTCGAGGTCGACCATGGATTCAGACTCGGTAAGGGTCAAGTCTCTTATCACAACGGACTTCAGGTTTCTTAGGTATGGCTGAGCGGGGCTATTAGAGTGCCATTGGGTAAATAGTGGCTCAAGGTCATATAGTCCCTCTTCTCCAAGAGTTAATTTCAAGTGCTCTAGATTTGGCATACTAGACGCCAAAACGACCATATACGGGTTGGACCTCATAGCTGCTGCTTCCATAAACAAACGAGCTCTGCAGATACCAGAAAGCTGTTGAAACCCGGCAGCGAGCACTTTGAATGTATCGGCATCAAAATCCACCTCGCGGACATCCTCATCATCATATGCGTCTTCTGAGTTATCAAAAGCCGCACTACGTACACAAGAGGCGAGGTCTGGACGAGAGATCAAGGCTCGGGTGAAAAGGACTAAGGGTACAATGCGTCCTGGTGGCGTACCAGCTTTGTGGCAACACTGGCAGTTAACTTCACGAACAAAGTCGCGGTAGAGGAATGGTTGAGCAATTGAGTAGAGACGCTTGGAGGATAGACAGAGGGCTTGGAGCTCGTCCTTGTACATGAAACGGTTGAAGTGCGAGAGGACGAGGAGGAGCAGCTCAGTTGGAAGATCCAACAGCTTGGTCATGGTGGGAATACGAGGGCGGCGATGGAAATATAGCTGGATGATATGGGACAGTAAGAGGGCGAGAAGAGAGGTTGAAGAAGGGAGAGCGAGCAGGATGAAGCGAAAGCAGATGAGGAAGAAGAGAAAACAGAGGCAGAGTTTGTGATGAGCACTTTCTTCTAAACTTCGCACTGGATGAACAGAAATCAACAGTCTCTACCATATCTCCCTCTCCGTCATATTTACCTGCTCTTAACCGTCAACATCGTCATAAATGACGCTTCAGAGGATACAAAGAAGTCGAAGATTGAAAAGAATGATTTTTGAATGTCTCATGTGAGACTTGAGCATACGAAACAAATCCACCAGCCCCGGACCCAGCGCAGTAACTGGGTCTGAATGCCCACACGAACTAGGTCGGGGTTATTTGATTGCCTGAAAGTGTAACAAGGTAAATACAATAGGCGGGTGTTTCTTAGGAACCAAACCATGATCATATTACTATATACGACGAACCATGTGGTATAGTTGCGTTGGATGCGTGTCTATTTAGATATTCCCCAATTTCTATCATAATATATACATAAGTCTTTTCATGAACCCGTTATATACGTAAATAGTAACCCTCCCTAGAGTTCTTTATCCAAGCTTACACCACTCCACTGAGGCCCCTCCGCGGCAATAAGATACCCATCCTCACAAATCGAGTAGGCTACCCTCGGCAATCCGGCGTAGAATTCATCGTATTGCGGGTCTAACGCGTCAACGAGACTCTGCACTGAACCGTCGGGGTGCAGTTCATCCCACGGCTTGATGCATGTGCTTCCGGCGCAGGATTTCAGGACGAGGAGGAGGGCATCGAGCCGATTTTTGAAGGGCTGGGGCGCGGACGTGTAGACATTGTGAATTTGGTGCGGGTCGGCCTGAGATTGACTGTTAATTTCTTCCTTGAGACGGTAATAAGGAAGGGGAGATGATACATTTAGATTGTATAATTCATGATCACCGGTGCACCATACAGCGTAGAAAAGGTTGTACTTTTCGCTGACGATGCGCGCGGATTTGTACGTGTTGTTTGGCATGCGGTATGTGCTCTCGGGGGCTGTGTTGTGTGTCAGTCGACAGTGGGTCGGACGAGGAGGGTATACAAATTTGATAAACATACAGAGATTCGCATAATCGCCTTCAAGCACAGCAGCTCCCCAGTACTCCACGGTGACATGCTCATGTGCAACAGCAGCACTATCTTTAGCAATCCGCATCGGTGTTCCATCAAAGTCCTTCCGTAATGGTAACCCGAGAAGCTCGAATATCGTCGGAGCAAAGTCAATGTGCGTTGTGACTTGGGAGTCCGTCTGGCCGGGCTTGATCCCCGGTCCGCGCACGAAAAAAGGCACGCGAATGTCCTCCTCATAGGAAGTCGATTTCCCAGGCGGGAGCCGATGCTGTCCGATATGAAACCCATTGTCGGAGCTGTAAATCACATAGGTGTTATTGAGCTGGCCACTGCGCTCTAGGCGGTTTAGAAGCTTGTCAACCATTTCGTCGACACCTTGCAGGGCGCGGAGACGCTGGCGGTAGAAGAAGTCTTCATAGTCGACAACGGATTGATTTTGGCGCTTTAGGTCTTTTATCCAGCTGGGGCCGGTTTGCTGCAACTTATCAGATCTCGAATACTTTTTGGTTGGGAACGGGACTTACGTTAAGTGGATTAAAGGACGGCGTGCGCGGTACGCGAGTATCAGGGAAGAGATGTGCATGGCGAGGCGCTGGGATCGGTGCTTGCGGCGGTGTCCCAGCGGTGCGATCGGGGTCTTGCTCGAAATGCGGCGCGATGGGGGCAACGGTTAAGAACCAGGGGTGTTTCTTGTCTTCCAACGCATCGTCCAGGAAGCCGAGTGCCTTTTCCTCCGTGACGTCTGTCGTATACCGACCGGCGTAGCTCTTTGGGGGCTCGCGATTGCGCTGATAACTTGATTTCCAGTAGGAGTATGTGAATGGGTCTAGGAGGAAGTCCGAGCCGTTGAATCCCTTGACGAATGGGTTGTTGTATGTCTGAACGCTGTGGGCGTTGAATAGCTTGCCGACGTAATAGGTGTTGTATCCGGCATTTTGCAGCCACACGGGAAACCAGTCGTCGTTGAAGCCTTGCGAAATGAACTTGGGATACCCACCTATAATAGCCAACTTCAGCTTCAGGTTCAGAAATGCAGAACCCAGATCCACTTACCGTACGGTGGACTGACGTCAGTAACATTCGTGTTATGGGCTTGCCTCCCCGTCCACAGGCTGACGCGTGAGGGACAGCAAAGCGCGGTAGTAACAAAGTGATTCGTGAAATCAATCCCTTGGTCTCGAATGCGACTGCTAACGTGGGGCATGTACTCGATGGAATTCATAGTCAAGTCTTGGTCATCTGTGAAGACGAAGAGAAAGTTGGGCCGGGACTTAGGGCTGGCCTCGGAGAGGGCCGACAGCCCCGCAAAAGCAACGAGACTGCTGAGCTTCATGATGATTCCTCGGGGAAGCAGCTTTGGAGTTCTGCTGCACGGAATTGAGCGGGATCGCAGCTTTATGCACCGCACGCGCAAAGCGTCCGATTCCGAATATCTTAACCGGTGCTGGTTGATCGGCGGGTTGCAACTCACTAGGGCCGATGACGCGATCTGCCAAATAAGATCCACCGAAGTATCGAACAAGTTATTCCGAGTTCGTTCCGTCAATTTGACTTAGGAACTTGTATTCCTGGATTTGCAACATTGTATCGTGTTTATCTATATTCCGTACACCCAATTAGGACGCTGAGCTTGGGAAGGAGTTCTTAAGCAAGGAGTTATCAGCCACCAGCAAGGGACCGTGGACCCAGTCCCTCCAGGCAGGAGAATCTCACGCCATCATTGTCAATACTGTTGAATACGTCATCCGTTAAGCCTCGTTGTGCTACGGACTATAATAATTGAGCGAGGAGCCTGGGATGTCTTCAAAACCGAGTTAACACCACACATCCTTGCCTAAAGATTGGTGGGAGCATCCATGATAAATATTCTCTCTCGGCGAATTCCACTTTTTTGGCCAATAAGAGTACACTAGCAGACGTGCGAACATGAAAACTGCAACTTTGATTCTCAACAATCCTTTGCCGGATGCTTGAGTACACCTTTCCTCACAGCCGCATCACCTCCAAGCCTCCCTCCTGTAAAGCGATTTCGTCCCGCAAACCGCAGGGGTATCTAATTGTCGATTGAGACCTCCTTCCCACACGACTTCGCCGTCTCTCGTCCGAATGTACTTGTACACAAAGCTCTGGCCCGCTGGTAGTTTGACTGTGGCATACCATATTGGCTGGGAGGAGGTATAGCGGTCGGCATGGAAAGCAACCCCCTTTGCAGGGTCCCAGTTACCAAGGTCCAAGGTCGAGCCGACGGCTCGTATGTCTTCTCCCCATACAGTTGAGGCGGTAACTTCGAAGGTAACGGAAACTAAAGAAGGGGCCTCACATGGCATAGGTGTTGCAATTGGAAATCCCTTGATAGGGGGCCAAGCACTGATTGTAGCAGCGCTGTATGTCCCCTGCACACTCGTAGCGGAGCAAGTCGGCGGGACGCTCGGTGTCCCGGGCGCTCCCCATGGTGACGGGGCAATCGCATTCCGGCGACGATTCGCTGTCAATAACGACGAATACGACCATGCGAGGTCGTATGCGGACATGTGAGATCCGTCGCGTCTTGAAAATTGCTCCGAGAGCGAACCGTTATGGGACGTGTATCTTTTCTGTCTAAAATTAAATTTCTACAGCCCAACAGCATCTCGTCGATGAAGGAAAATAAACATACCACAATTCGCATGAAACCATCTGCGTACGTACGGACAGCATCGACCAATTGGTAATATATCTCAGTTGACGACACATACGTTCCAGGTACCGCTGACGGGTGCAAATTTTGGAAGAACGGAAGTGATACTTGTGTGATGGTTATGGAACCAAGGCGATTCCATTGATATATGGCACTGTATAGCTGCTCAGCTGCAGCCAGCGTGCACAAGAACCATGGATTTCCTCCGGAATACTGATCCTCAGGGTAGCGACCAATTGCAACAGCCTGGTCCTGGCTACGATCTGCATTGATATCGTACAAATCCCGAAAGGTGTCCATCAGTTTATGATGGCTAGCCAGGGCGCGGGCAGAGCATGGCTGGAAAGTAGCATCATCGCATCCCGCGCGAGGGTTAAAGGCGCAATTTATGCCTAGGAGTGTACCGGAATCCTTTCCACTTCGACCGCCGTCGAGATTGCTGCGGATAAATCTCCCTGTCCAGAAAGATTGCAACAAGCACAGAACCTGGGGCGCTTGCGATACGCATTCCGGGCAGGAGAACCCTATACTTCGCGAAAACAAATTTCCTTCGACCAGAGCTCGATAGGATACGGATAAAGTGAAGAACGAGCGCCCGTAGAGCTCCTCCCATAAATCTATCTCGATGCGTCAGGCTATCAAATCTCACGGGTCAATGAAATGATTTGCTCACCAAACCCTGACTGATTCCAGTACTGTGCTACATACGACAGATCATTTCGTATGACAGGCCATACGAGGTTTGCAGCAACCTGGTGATAGCCCTGACTCTGCAAGCTGTCAATCCTGAGCTTCAAAGTCCAACAGAGCAACGTGCTCACCAGCAACCACCAGCCGAACTCAATCATCGTAGTCGCTCGCAAGGCAGGCCCGTCCCGCTGTGGTCGTCCCCATGACCCAGAGAAGGGTGTCTCATCCACCGTAAATTTTGCTTCTCCCAATCCCTGTCCATCATCCAGTCCGCCGCTCGGGTTTTCCACGCCTTGCACCCGCGCCTGAGACGATATCCACGCTTGGATTATGGGCAAAAGGTCGGAATCACCTTCCCTGAACATCTCCACCAATGTCCTAACCACTAGGCTCGAATCTCGTGTCCAGGTAAAGAAGTCTTCTCATCAATACCCAAGTGAGAATCCGAGCTCATGGAGTCTTGGGCTAACGTACAGTCTGGGTCCGACCGACTTGGGCTTGCAACCAGCACCCCTGCCGCGGCCCCTTGGGCCCATTTGCCATCATCGCCGATTAGATTAAGAACAGCGGTGCGAGCAATGTTCGCTTCGCTGGAGAGCCAACTGTCGAGGTCGGACTGTTTGGTGCGGGGTCCATGTGTGACCCAGAAAGTCAGCGCCCCGAGGATAAAGAACTGGGAGACGATCGAGAAGGTTATCATTTTTTTTTCGGTATAGTTTCTCGACTATTCGGAGAGGTCGCTCGTGTGGTAATCCTTTCACCGAGTGTCTTGGGAAGAATGAAGCGTAAGAGGTGGACAAGGCCGGTTGATGAGAGTGAGGAAGGCCGGGGATCTGAGAGCAAAATCAAGTGATACTCTGCATAACCCTCAGACCCAGCACCTTCCATAGACACGAAAACCCCTTTTATATCATTGGTTTTGATATAAATTCTAGTATTGATTATATTTGAGTAAATTAAGCTGAGCAAACCACATGGCCAACGCATTCTCATATCGGGAGTGGAAATAGGAATAGAAACTGACGAGGAATACTAGAGTGAGGAAGATATAACTACAATAAATAACCAAAAGAAACATGACAGGATTAGATGCGGCAGCTATGTTGTGGGGTAAGTCCCATCTAAAAGCCAGTTTTTGGGCTGAATATGTATGTAAAGTGATGTAGAAAGGGTGAACAATGCACAGCTGGGCCGTAGGTGCAGTCTATTTTAAGACATTAACTCCCCGATCACAGCTGAGATTCCGAAGTATCGCTGTTCCATTGCACTAACATCATTGTCCTCTTGGGTACAGCGCCAGCCTCAGGTGCTTCCATTTCCGTACCAAATGCCCTGGATTTCCTTGGGTTGCGCTGTATAGCATCTTTGTGCGAGCCTCCTTGGGGGCTTCGCTGTTTTATAAGGACCAGATATATGGTTGAGCTTGTGAAGCGATTAGGTCTCTGGTAGTATCTTCTTAATTTTGATAAAACTATTTCAGTATATTGCGCGATCCTCTGTGATAGCAACGTCAACAATGGGGACAATAGTAACCAAACAAAAGGGCTGTGGCATCTATTTACTTAAAACTTAGGCCATCTACACAAATATAGATAAGGCATAGATGGGAAGTCCAGCGTCTTAGAGATCAGTTATTAGGGCTCTCTATTCGGGAGTAAGCAAAGCCCTAAGTGTCTGGAAGCCGATATACAGACCGTTAGTTGGGAGATTTTCTCGGTAATAACTGGAAGCCAATGTGCTCGATGCCGGGGTGTGGTCGACAGCGATGGGATGTGGCGCGATTGTTGAGAGAGGACACAGAATTGTTAATGCCCCTGTCTCCACAAGCGAAGAGTTGAAATTGAGTTTGACCGTGGTCACTCGACTCACGCCTGTGGTGTGGTTCACAGGCATCGCAAGCAGGGGCCGAGGATTGCCGCCACCAAAGCCAGATAAGATGAGAATCTCCGCATGACTCTCGCGGACTCCGATGGCAATTATTGGTTGGTTCAAGTAAAGCACAGCTGGGATGTGCATCCATCTCGATCCTTTGAAAATTGACAGGCTGCTGTGTGGGCCACCCCGGGCTTGGGGGATGGAACCCTGCATTGATACCTCGTGCTTTTTGCGAGCGAACGTTCTCAAGGTTCTGGAAGCTTATCTGCAGGACAGCGCTGCGTTTCTCCCTCTTCAAGAATGACTGATCATTACTCTTCCTGGTCGTTAGTGGAACGAAATGCTACCACTCACATTCCGGCTTTGTACTCTGTGCTTTGTGCTCTGTACGGTGTACTCTCGACCAGCACACCGGATGAGTGCTAGGCTGTTAGCAAGACAGGCGGAATGGCGCCATCTCTCGAGTCTCGAATCCAGCCTCCCCAATGCGACTTAGCAATATTCGCTATCAATGAGCAAACTATCATCCTAGCCAGTTTCATCTACCGAGGTGAAATTAGCGGGTTAATATTATCAAAGAGAAATAGCATCCTTGTCCTTGGATAGCTTGGCGAGCCTTGGCCCAGACATCTCATCTCATATCTTCGCAAAAACTGGATTGAGGCGATTACCAATAGCAGAGACACAACGAAATGATCGGAGGGACTGATTCCGGGGTTCTACCCGCCCTCGAACACAAAAGTGCTCCTGATTGAGTTTGGGACTTGACTTCCCTGCAGTTTGAGGTCGCATCCACAGATCATTTGAGCCCTGATTGGATGTGCCAAGCGGGAAGGTTACACTGGAGAACAACTCCCAGAGCCTGTGCTTGAATCCGCCACGAGGGGCCAGCCAATCACGCACTGTGGAGCTCTGATAACGCCAAGTCAGGTGGCTTCAGGAGAGTGATAAGCCCTCTCCGCTCTTAATTGCAAAGAAAGAAGAAGCATGTCTCCAAGCAGGACTAAGACCAGAAAGACCTTCCAGAATCAACCTAGATGCTTATTATTGGACAATCGGCTTGCTTTGCTGGTCGGTTACAGCCGGCCAGCAGGCTGGGCGCTGATACGAAACGATGTTGCGCAGCACTAATTCGGCCAAAGCCCCGGGATGGATCATGGTGCCATCGGAAATTATACTGTTATCATCTGTAGACTCGATGAGACTGCGAGGTCGACGGATGGCCAAGCAGTACTAAGTTTGCTCTCAAGCCTGCGGCGAACCCCGACACCCTTAGACGATGGATCCATCCATTTTGTTCTCGCCTGCTGCTGGCACGCGATAGCCATCCTGTTGGATTCCTTCTCCAGCCCCATGATTCGCTGCTGTCTTGTTGTTCTTTTTTCTCGTGCAGCCCCGGCTCCTACCTTAAAAGCGCATTGCTTCCCCGCCATCCTTTAACTTTTCCTTTCTTCTCTTCTCTCGTGGGACCCCTCCGTACAGTCTTGTCATCCAGGATCCCATACCAGATCGTCGCCATGAATCCGGCCGACTCTGTTGAGATTGGCGAAGTCGTCGCCGCCCAGAAAAATGCCCAGCTCCCATCTGAGAAGGACCTGATCGCCAAGGAGGCCATCGTTGAGGAATCCATTCCCCAGTACCCCGCGGGCGAGGAAAATGAGGCTTTGAACAAGCTTCACCCCACGACTGAGGAGATGCAAACTCTCCGTCGTGTTGCTGGTCCTCTTAACTGGATCACCTTCTCTGTGGCTTTCGTCGAGCTTTGCGAGCGTTTCTCCTACTACGGAACCACCGCTGTTTGTACGCGACCTATGTTCTAAAAACCGCTATTGGCTTTTTCTGACCCGCAACAGTCGTCAACTTCATCCAGCAACCCCTGCCTCCTGGCTCTACCACTGGTGCTCTCGCTGGCGGATCCGACGTCCCTGGTGCCTTAGGGATGGGCCAGCAGGCTTCTACTGGTTTGACTTTGTGTAAGTAACACAGCATACTCGCATGCTATTTCGTCCGGTGCTAACCTGTTAGTCAACTCCTTCTGGGCCTACGTGATGCCTCTCGCTGGTGCCTGGGTGGCCGATCAATACTTGGGTCGTTTCCGAACAATCATGTTTTCCATCGCCGCTGCGTTGATCGGTCACGTCATCCTCATTATTTCCGCCATCCCTCCTGTGATTGCAAACCCGAATGGCGCTATTGGCTGTTTCGCAATTGGCCTGATTATTATGGGTGTTGGAACTGGTGGTTTCAAGTCCAACATATCGGCCCTGATCGCTGAACAGTACCCTGATGAGCATCCTGTGATTAAGACATTGCCATCAGGTGAACGCATCATAATCGACCCCGCTGCCACAGTTGCTCGTGTTTATCTCTACTTTTACTTGATGATTAACGTTGGCTCGCTTACTGGTCAAATCAGCATGGTCTACGCCGAACGTGGAGTCGGTTTTTGGCTGTCGTTCTTGCTACCTACGCTCATGTTCTGCTTAGCGCCCCTGGTGCTGTTCCTCTGCCGAAAAAAGTACCACCTAGTGCCTCCGACAGGCTCTGTTTATACTCAGGCGTACCGCCTGATTAGGGAAGGTATCAGGAATCACTGGTCCGTCAAGACAACTAAGGTGGCCGGCATTCCTTTCAAGACGTATGTTCCATACTTTCAACTCCCTTCTGCTACATGCTTCTAACGACAGCCAGGTTTAAGAAAAATGGTACGGATTTCTGGAACACCGTTAAGCCTAGCGCTCTTGGAGATAACCGTCCGAATTGGATGACCTTTGACGACGAGTGGGTTGATGAAGTGGCCCGTGGTTTGAAGGCATGCCGAGTGTTTTTATGGTATCCTCTGTACTGGCTCGCCTACAACCAAATGCTCAACAACCTCACATCCCAAGCTGCAACTATGAAACTCGGTGGGGTTCCCAACGATATCATCAACAACTTCAATCCTCTGGCTCTGATCATTTTCATCCCAATTTTCGACCGCTTACTGTATCCCTTCCTTCGCCGTATTGGAATTAACTTCACTCCGCTCAAGCGTATCACAGCTGGCTTTTTCGTTGCCGGGAGCGGGATGATTGTTGCCACCGTCACTCAACACTATATCTACAAGCTCGGTGAATGTGGGGATCAACCTAACGATTGCCTTCCGGAAATACATGCCCCCATCTCTGTCTGGGTGCAGGCCCTCACCTACATTCTGGGTGGCATTTCTGAGATTTTGGCCTCCGTCACATCTCTCGAGTACGCCTATACCAAGGCACCGAAAAACATGCGCAGTCTCGTACAGGCTGTTTCGCTTTTCATGAATGCCATTTCCTCTGCCATCGGCCAGGCTCTGGTAGGTCTATCGGACGACCCCTTGCTTGTGTGGAACTATACTCTCGTTGCCATCCTGGCCTTTATCGGCGGCATCGGCTTCTGGGCCAGCAACTACAAGCTGGATAGACAGGAGGATGAGCTGAACACTCTTAAGCAGTCCCGGTATGAGGGGTCAGGGTTGAAACAGGACGAGGAGGCGAGAACTTGAACGCATTTCTTTGAACTGTCGAGATGATCACGTCCTCTCGATATGATGAATGATGCATGATATTTCACACGATTCGTGTATGAATAGCTAGCACTACAAATTAAGTAGTCAAATGGGTTGTACACCGTACCTGAGTGTTTTGTTCCCGGGATTTCTCCACGTTGTCCGGCGCGTAGGTAACTTTAACAGCAGCCTCCACTCGAATATGAGCTGTGGGTCTGGGGTCTTCAATTGTCACGCGGATTTTATCTGCACGTACTGTACTTAAGCATTCGAAGCCAACATACCATTCCATATGGTTCATGGATGGATCTATGGACATTTGAAAACACCTTCTTAGTCACATTGTGCCTAATGAGTGTTGTACTGCAAAGGGATAGCTCGTCTGCCCCAAGCTTGACCGGCTTGTGAAAGACCTCAATTTCCCGTCGCCCAAGCTCAGGTGGGGTCCCTTTCCCGCCCGTTCGACAACTCGAACGAGCTCCTTCCCAATGCAATTGAACCTCCCCCCCCCCCCGACCACCTACGATAATGCCCGACAATATCAGCAAAAACAAAGACCCCATTACTCCTACTTCTCCGCTCCCGGCCCGCCCGTATAGATCACACAAAATACCGGCCTGCGATTTTTGCCGGAAACGAAGAAGTCGTTGTACGCAGGAAATCGCCGATCAGCCATGTCTTTTATGTCGTATGCACGGGGCCGCCTGTTCAAGAGCAGTCGACAAGCCCACGGCGACTACAAAGAGGCGGCGTCTGACAGACAATACGCCCCCAGAAATCCAGGGGCAGCAACCGAGACCCTCTCCGTCGCCTGCAGTAGGATACCCCGACTACGTGGGGAGTGTCCATCAACCCGCACGACGCCAATCCGCAGCGACGCCTGGCTTTACTCAAAACGATGCATCTAATCAATCCGGTCACATTGTCGGACCAGCAATGGCTCGTGACGCCCAGGTTCTTGAGCGATGCATGTCGTCCATTTACAACACAGCGGTTTCCTACGCCAGACCCAACCCGTACAGTGTTTACTCCGATGATACCCGCAACCCGGTTATCTACATGAAAGTTCCCCGGCAGCGTAACATTGCGCCCTCAGGGAACGGCACTGCAGGGTTCAAACAGTTCGAGGCGATGGAAAAGGTCGTTGAGCCCTTGGGGCCCGAACTATGCAACGTGTTCGTAACAGGCTCTTTTCTATGGGCGGGAAGCATCTAACGATACCCCTCCAGCTACTTTAACAACATCCAACCGCCATTCCCGATTCTAGACGAGAAGACCGTCTTAGAGGCTTACCAGCATGATGGTCTTCCGTATGCACTAGCCTGTGAGATTTATGCTTGCTCGCTCCTTCTCTGGAGAAGTTCCCCAAACATTACCGCTACTAGCCGTCCCGTGCCAGACATTCGATACATGTGGAATCTGACCGTCAGTGCGATGAATGATGATTTTCTGAGCCCCAATTTTTCCACCGTCCTGGCTTGCATCTTGGATCTCCTAGGTCGTCCAATCACTTCCATCACCTATAATGCCATCAATGTCGGTCGGGTTGTTGCGCTGTCTCAGAGCCTGGGACTAAACCGAAACCCTACCACATGGGGTCTTGACCCTCGTCAGAAGAGTCTTCGAATACGAACTTGGTGGGGGATTTTGATTCATGACCAATGGTGCGGTTCCCTTTATCAAGCTTATTATATTGGTATAGATGAAAGAAAATGCTGATCAACTTAGGGCGAGTCTCTCACACGGAACGCCCCCTCATATACACAAATCAGTTTGGGATGTGCCATTACCGGACTCGGACTCATTGCTGATTAGCATGCCATCTGATGCAACATTCCCATCTGATGCTCGAATACAGGGAGCTTACTCTTTTATTGCTCTTTGCTCTCTGACTTCTCTTCTCGGGAAAATATTGCCACTAATATATGTCCTGGATACCCAGCCTCTGGAGAGCTCCTTCAGGGAGTTGCGACGACACGAAACCGCACTGAACGAGTGGGAAGAAAGTCTACAATCCTGGCTATGCCCCACTTCGCCGAGCTTCGAGAGAAAAGCAGCAGGGGCCCTAAATCTACAACTCTCCTTTCTGGCAGTTAAGCTATGCCTTTCTAGAATTGCTCTCTTGGAGATCCACCGATCCAACGAGTCAGCTGTGGATGAAGATAAACTGTACTACCGGTCGAGATGTCGGAAAGCCGCAAGAGCCGTAATAGACTTCACAACCAGCTTGGAAAGAGATGAGATTAATACCTTCTGGCTACCATATACAGCGTATCACTTCACATCGGCCGCCACGCTGACCCTCCGCTGTGCGCTAGAAGCTGAAAATGCCGACACTGCACAAGAATGTGTAGCCGGCGCAAAGAAGCTGATGAGCTTCCTGCGCCGTATGAAAAATGACGCCAACTGGGATCTTACCGACATCTGCCTCGGACAATGTGAAGCCGTTGTTGATAGGTTATGTGACACCGATTATCTAGAGATGTGGCGAAAGCATCCGCACGCTGGACAGCACGCAGGTGACAGGATAAATCAAGGTAATAATAGCAGTAACGCTTCAGGGCCTCAGTTTCCAGCCCATGGGAACGGGGTCGACCATGCAGGCCAGCCTGAGGCCCCGTTCCAACAACTCCCCAACCAGGCTACGGGCGACCCTGCAGTTGATGGAATTGGGGATCCAAGCTTCCTTCAAACGTTCATGACATTCGGATCTATGCCAGGTCTGATGGGCGAGACACCAGCATTTCCCGATCTTTGGCAGATGCCGTATCTAGATGAGTACGGTTACCGTGGCATTTAACGGTCTTTAGAATCGACTACTTGTTACTTATGAGGCTATGAAAATTGCGTTCAAAATGCGCCCAAGTAGGAAGCAAATTACGCCAGCCACAGTCTATGTAGTACCTTCTTGTGCTTTATAAGCAAGTATATGTAAGTAGCATTTCTTGGGTGGTTTATATCTCAGCATATCGCCGGCCGGGTGGTGTAATGGTACAGCGCCACCTGGAAGGCCCCCCCTAGCTAGAATAGGCAGGTAGAGGCTCGCCGGGGAACCTTTCTCATGTTTATTGATCTACTAGCAGGGGGTAGTAAATTCGAATCCTATGGCTAGTACATATCTAGTAGGAGGCCTCTATTAACAATAACTAACCCTGGCATGGTTAGACCTGGAGATAGAGGCTAATCTAGAGTAATTTACTATAGTAAGAAGGGAGGGGGATATCTACTTTATCGATGTACTGACAAACCTTAAGGATAGATTCACGGTCCACGGGCTATAGCTACTCGGTAAGACTTGAAGAAAGAGTCCCTACGCGACAGGAATTAGATGGAAGAGGGGCGAATTATAATTATATTAAGAAAAGTCTTATAGAAGACAAGCAGGTGTCTATAAGAGAGAGAGAGTTCCTTATTTCTCTACTATTTTAATATCTATATTACTTTCACACTCGTGTACCTAAAATTAGGACCTTTCTAGTAATCGGCGAGAAGCTGTCAGATCCGTGTGTGAATCATCGGCATATCCTGTAGACTGCCAATACCACATTCTTAACTTCTAAAAGTCCGAAAGAAAGACTTCATAATCTGGTATCAAATATGAAGAGTAGTGACCTATTTTAATCATTTAGTAATGAATAATCCCTTATAATCGAGAGGGTTACCGTCTGTATAAAGCTCCAGAACAATAATATCTACACTCCTTTAGACAGTACAAGACCACAATGGCGCACTGGCTCCCCATAATGTATTTTATAGACAATAGCAGGCGCCGAGTAACACCAGTAGTACCAACACCAGTAGTACCAGTAACACCAGTAACACCAGGAACACCAGGAACACAATGAAGTAGTGCTGCTCAGTGTCCTATATTAAAAGGCTCTCTTGACTCCGTAGACTCTGTATACGTCTTCAACGAACACATTTCGGAAAGCGAGTGACTAAAATCTGTCAATATGAGTGGCCACGATCTAAACCAGGGAAAACAGCCCGAATACCTCAAAGACTCGTTCTGTCAGGACTACGTCGCCCGCATCAAAAAGAAGCGTCCGACTGGGGGCATTCCACGTGAGGACCAAGTCGATCACCTTTGGCAGCGAATCCTGAAGATATACTTCGAGCATCAGACCAGCGCTGCGTTGTTCGACGTGCAGAGGGAGGCATATGCCACCGAACAGTCGCAGAAGAGAAGCGACATCTCCGTTGACAACCGACGTGGAGAGCCTGCTGGTGCGCACAAGGTCATATGGTTCGAGGCGAAGCGCCCCAAAGGCACTGAGCCTAGCAGAGAAACCATGCCCAACGAGAATGATTGGGAAGAAGCCAGGGGTCAAATCCGGGGCTATATGGTAACTGCCAGGGCGGCAGATGGTGATGTGCAGCGCATGTATGGGGTTACAGCAGTAGGTATGTATGCTCGCATGTTTCAATTGCCAAGGCACAGCGACCGGTTACAGGCAGTTGATGACGGACGCACCTTCCATGTCGAGGCCGATGGGATTGCTATCGAAGAACACATTCAAAGATGGGTCCGTGTTATTTCTGATGGCAACAACACATAATGATTGGGCTTGGGAGTCCCTTGCTGCGACGAATGGGAACGGTGCCTATACTTGTGATATACGCATGACTCTGCAGGGTTTCTTGAACGTCATGTCTGGGCCGTTCTCCCCTTCGGTGCACCCTCTGTCCGAGGGCAGGGAGTTCTTAGGGAACTGGTAAGTTCTAAGCTGGGTAGGTTGGTTTCATGATCTGAGAACCCTGGAAAGCCCTCCGAGATGGCTTTCCAAGATTTGGTAGCGTACGTCAGTCCCTCCAAGTATAAATTAAAATAATTGGCAGGAGCCAACAGAGCTCTTCAACTAATCCACAATGTCTCAACAATTTCCTGATACTATAATCGATTCGGATGCCGAATTCAGCAGATGTATTTTGTGTGGAGGTGCCACCGATGTGCCGCACCCCGTCTGGCTAGGTGTTTTCAGAGTCTGTATGTATCCCCGAACTGTATATCTGGCACAGTGCTCATACTATCAGTGGCGCCACGGGATGGGAAGGTCAAACTGTATGAGCTGTGCACCTTCTATCATGAGGTTACCCTACATATACAGTCAGACAAAAGGATAGCAATCTGGCCGAAAGATTACCCCTGGTCAACCAGGAACGGTGCGACTTGGCCAGTAGGGGAGTATTTCCTTTTCCATGAGCGCTGCTGGCAATATTTGATCAAGTGCTTTGGGAAAGATTTCATCGGCATTGAGAAACTATACGATGCCCTTAGAATGCTCCCGCCACCTAAAGGTGAGCGTGTGAGTCGCATACCATTGTAGCAGAGTTGACAATTGATTTATTTCCTTCAAGATCCGTCCTTTTTACGCGTGACCGATTACTTTCCTTGTCTCTCGTCCGGCTGGGAAGAGCTCTTGAAGGACACACAGAATGCCCCAGCACCTTCAAGGAGGGTGACCCTGAGGATGAGAAAGTGGTGCAACCCAAGTGACTCGTTCCGATGTCTACCCCAGGAACTGCGCCATGCCATTGCACGATTACTTCCCACGCGGGACTTCCTCAATCTGCGTCTCGCATCAAGAACAATGACAGCACTGTTCAACGAGGGCTACTTTTGGAGATCGCGCTTCGAGTCTGACGGTGACCGGGGCTTCCTTCACCACATTATTCGGGAGCATGGTGAGGATATCCAGATTGACTGGCGGCTTCTATACCACGCCTCAGCAAAGCTAGAAAACAGGTTTGACCTCACAGTCCCGGTATGGGAAACAGTTCGATGGATCCAAGATACGGTTAAAGCGGACGAAGGCTCAATGGAACGGCCGCTGGGCTTTTACGGTAGGTCATTGCAAGTCTACCACAATGACACCTGTGCCGTGGGAAGACGAATTGAAAGGGTTAGAGTGCCCTCATCTCTAGCTAAGATCGAAGTCTCCTTTAATTTCGCTGAATCCAAGCCATATCCGACAGAAATACTGGCGTTGGAGTTTATTGATAAGGACGGCACCAGTATGACTGTGGGATCAAAGGATTCCGAAGCTGATATTACAAAATGCCGCGAATTATTCAGTGAATTTACCAAGAGCGAAGAAGCGAAATGTCGCCTTGATAGTGCTGGGCTGCATGCACTGTTTGATGCGCAGTCATTCGTCGGGTTCCGCATCAGCTACAACGCCAAGGCAATCTATCGCATTGGTATCTTGAACAGGCATCATAAGTCCAAGGCTCAGCCTGAGATTCTAGGCTACGAGCCGGATGGCTGTTCCGCATTTGACATGGGCCTAAATGAGGTGGTCCAGGTTGTCGCCACATTTGAGGTGAGCACATTGGTCGATCACTTATTAGAGTGCATTAATTAACTTGGGGATAGAGTCATAGATTGGTAGACCTGGGATTAAGAGGCTCGGGCAAGCGTAATCCTATGTATGGGCGCCGGCCTATAATTAATCCAAACAAAGTCGATGCGGATAGATATGGGTGGCAATTCGATGAAGGGGCCGACTATACTTGGCTTCACAGTGACTAGACTGGTGACTTATTGCATCAGCTATCACGGCTCTCTTCCAATACATTGTGGTTACAGTTGTGGTCCAAGGCTGCTGCCAGATATTATTCCTGGATTATATAGGCTAAAATGGGCGTCGAGATAGCTTAGCAAGCTCCAATTGTTTAGTTCCAAAATATTGCATCATCCTTATGGCCCAGCCTATGTGTCAAAGTACGTATCGGAATCGGGGATTCTGTTATATTACCATAAGCATATCTCAGAAGACAGTGGTTGATAGATGGACTCACCTCGAAATCTGTCAGATCTGCCCACTCCTCCTCTTCTACCGTGGGCGCGTTCGCAGCAGCAGCATCTCTGCGCTTATTCCGGCGGATCAACAAGAGCCGCAAACAAACAGCCAATGCAGCCTGAGCCGTGGAACACGACAAGGCAAGCTTACACCCCGTCTGATAGACCGGGGCCTCCTCGGCTAGGAACGCATGTGGCCCAATGATGTTTCCAGCACAGTATGCCAGAAACACCAAAGCAACACTCGTAATACGCTTCGTGTAGCCACCCAGATTGGCAGCAGGCATCTGCAGTGCAAGGACCAGGCTGCACACATACGATCCGATAATGTAGTATCCGAATAGCACCGAGATCTTGTGCGTGTCATGGTTGAGCTTCCATAGCATGCACGCACCGGCGATGGTTGGGAGAAGGTACAGGAACATGACGATCGTGCGGCAATCTGAGAACCGCGATGCAATGAATGTTCCTGAGAGTACCCATCCAAGCTGGAAAGCGCCGAAGGGAATGCCCAGGGCAACAGTCGTCAAAGGGTCGCCGGTGAGCCCTTTGATAATAAGCTTGCTGAAGTTGGCGATTCCGCCGTTGATTACCTCGTTCAGTAGCATAAAGAAGAACAGGATCCAAACTTGGGGGTCGACGAGCGCTTCGCGGATCTGGTACCACTTGATCTGGTGGCTAAGGATACCTGTGCGGGCTAGTCTACCCCGGCCGACAAGGAGGGCTTTCTCTTCAATTGTGAATCTCTTTGCAGAGATTATGTCGTCTGGGAGAAAGAAGAGCATGATGAAGCCCCAGAGGACGGTGATTCCGCCGAGGATTAGGAAGATGGCACGCCAAACAGCGATTGTCTTGATCTGGCCGATGCCAAATGTCAGGATCCCGCCCACCATGGCACCTAGACCATTGCAGCTGTAGAATATGCCCGCGCGGAAAGGCTGCTCAGACCGCGTATACCACATCCCCACAATCATCATGAAGCAGTTGGTGATTGGGGCCTCGAAAGCACCAAGGAGAAAACGGCAGACGGCCATCCCCTTGAAGGAGTTGCAGGCGGCTGTGATCATGAGCATCGCACCCCAGGCAATGACATTCCCCGAGACGACCTTGGCCATTCTGGTTTTCTGCGCAAGGATCGTCCAGGGGTATTCGGCGATGAGATAGGCGAAATAGAAGATGCTTGCCAGCCAGCCATACTGCGCGCTCGTCATATTGGTTGAAGGAAGCAAGTCGAAGACGGCTGAGTAGGCCAGAGCCGATTTGTCAATGTACTGCAGCATATATGTCCCTGCAAGAAGCGGCAAGAGGATCAGGTCGACTCTGCGTACGAGAGCCTTATTGAGTCCGCTGTCGTCCAAGAGCCTTTGGATGTCATCACTCGTGAAGCCGTGTTGTCTGAGGAAGAGCTCGCCCTCGTCAAGACCCTCGATGGTTCCCGCCTGAATATCGTTAACATCCTTCTCTGGAGCTTCAATGGGCTGTTTGGTTTTGGTGTCTTCCATAATGGGAGCACAATGCTGAAGGAATATAGTTGGAAAGGGTACAGGCGGGCTATCAGGTCCACAATATGTGGAGCATCCAGACGGCCGAGTATCTGGCAATCTCTCAGAGATAACATGCCAGATAACATTCTAAATAGGATCCCAGTAGTTTATCACCGGACCGGCGGAGAACCATTTGGGCCTTTTCCGATATCTCAGGACTCCAGGAGTAGTGTTGTTTGCGGGGTCTGGCTTCTCCAACGGAACATGGTCAGCAGGTTTCCACACTTATCAAGTTATTGGAGGATAAGTAGTTTGTGATCTCCCCGTACCAAGACCAGCGAGCTTTCTCCTCACCTTTCGGATACTACTTTTGGCCCATCGTTGCCGAATTGCTGATAAGTTGACGAGATGGCCTTGGACACAACACGCCCGTCGGTCGCCCTCCCCCAGGGCAAGGCCGTTGGTGTTCAACTTGAAAACAACTTTCCCCAGTCCGTCGATGCCTTTCTCGGTATTCCATATGCTCGGCCCCCTGTCGGTGACTTGCGCTTCAGACCTGCTGCCAAACTCCCCGAGTCAACAGAGCTCATTGACGCGTCAAGGTATGGCCCCGCAGCGCCAGGAAAAGCTTTGCTTCCAGGCCCAGCCCTCGAACAGAGTGAAGACTGCCTCACCGTGAATGTCTTCCGACCATCGACTCAGGCCAATACTGCAAATAAGCTTCCAGTAGCCATCTATATCCATGGCGGTGCGTTCAATCGGGGATCGGCGGCGATGCATAAAACCGCGTCAATGGTTGCTTGGCCGCAGGAACCCTTCGTCGCCGTCAGTTTTGGCTACCGCATCGGGGCTCTAGGATTTTTGCCATCAACTTTGTCCGAGAAGGAAGGGGTTTTGAATTTGGGTTTGCGAGACCAAGTGTTCCTATTCCAATGGGTGCAAGAGAATATCGCGCAGTTTGGAGGCGATCCCGAGACTGTCACTCTATTTGGTCTCTCTGCTGGAGCCCATTCCGTGAGTAAACTTGACGTGGCTGATTGTGTGGTTTATACTGACTAGGCATCAGATTGGACACCATCTCCTCAACTACGATGCACAGAAAGCTCCTCTCTTCCATCGTGTTATCCTCGAATCCGGTGCCCCAACATCCCGCGCCGTCCGTCCCTACGACGCCACAGTCCATGAAGAACAATTCCGCGATCTTCTTCGAGAAGTCAGTTGCCCTCCAGCCCTTCCAGAGTCGGAAATCTTCCCATATCTTCGGTCTTTACCCAGCTCAGTCATAACCGATGCCCAAACTGCCGTGTTCGACAAGTATAACCCATCCTTGCGCTGGGCCTTCCAACCCGTGATTGACGGGGATATCATCCCCCGTAAGCCGCTCGATGCATGGACCTCAGGCCAATGGCACAAAGTATCGATCATGACCGGCTTCAACACAAACGAGGGGACAATGTACGTGGACAAAGGGATGACTGGCCCGGCCCAATTTCGCGACTTCTGGCAAAAGCTTCTCCCTCAGCTCTCTTCATCCGACCTCGACACCATTGACAGACTTTATCCCGATCCCAGCGCTGATTCAAACTCGCCATACATTGAAACTCGAGCAGGGCTCGAGTTAGGACCCCAATACAAGCGAATTGAGGCGGCCTACGGCCATTATGCATACGTTGCGCCTGTGCGCCAAACAGCACATTTCGCCGCCTCCACCAAGGAGAACACTCCCCCGGTATACCTTTACAACTGGGCGCTACCAAGGACAGTAATAGGTCGCGCAAACCACGGCGATAACATGTACTACGAGACCTACAACGACGATATCACAGGTATTTCTGAGTCACAGAAGGAGCTTTCGGGTACATTGCATGCGTACGTAACTAGTTTCATCACACACGGAGACCCGAATGCCGTTCCTGGGAGGTACGCAGCGCGGCCGGTGTGGAAGTCTTATAAGCCCGCTAACCCAGGTATCTTGATATTTGGAGAAGACAACGAGGAGCTGATTGGGGGTTCTATCGCCCCGGCTGCGAAGTTTGTGCCTGATGAGTGGGCCAGAGAGGAGACGGAGTTTTGGTGGGGGAAGGTTGAGATTTCGCAGCTTGCGTGATCGTTGCGCAATAGACGTAAATTCTGGGTTTGACAACAGTGAAACGAGTTGGATACACACAAGAACGAAGAATTATTTTGTTACAGCCATATTCAGTTTCATTCCATAAAAGTAACTGATGATAGTTTACCCAAACATTGGATTGAGTGATACTATACTTCAACTCCTCGCTCTCCGTCGTAGAACTTTTCCTTTCCGACGGAAAGTGACAGAGATGCGATCAGATAAGATTAATTAAACCAACCACATCGTTATTTCTCCGACGGATAATTCCACCCAGTTATCCGACAACATATACCCCTCCTTGTTGTATACTTCGCATGAACTCCGATAAATAACCAGCTATATATCTAGCCAACCCTACCAACCCTGTCTTTAACAAAACCACCACCAACAAATTATCTATACCACCGCAATACCTACCAAAATGAGTACTCTCACCCTCCCCGCCCCCTTCTCCACCATCCCGCGTGAAACCTTCACATTCGGGCCCTCGCCCATCCAATCTCTACCCAACATAACCAAAGCACTCGGCGGCAAAGTCACCATCTACGCAAAGCGCGAAGACGTAAACTCAGGCCTAGCCTACGGCGGCAACAAGACCCGGAAACTGGAGTACCTTGCCTCCGACGCGCTCGCACAAGGATGCGACACGCTCGTCTCCATTGGCGGATTCCAGTCGAACCACACGCGCCAAGTCGCGGCCGTGGCGCGCAAGATGGGCATGGAGGTTGCGCTTGTGCAGGAGAAGTGGGTAGACTGGGAGGATGTGGTGTATGACAAGGCGGGGAATATCCAGCTGTCGAGGCTTATGGGTGCGGATACGCGTCTTGATCCATCGCCGTTTGGGATCGAGCATAAGGATACCTTGAAGGGTCTGGAGAAGGAGATTCGAGATAAAGGGGGGAAGCCGTACTATATCCCTGCTGGAGCATCGGATCACCCGCTGGGAGGGCTTGGTTTCGCGCGATGGGCGTTTGAGGTGGAGGCGCAGGAAAGAGAGATGGGGGTGTTTTTTGATACGGTTATTGTGTGTGCCGTGACGGGGAGTACGATGGCGGGGATGATCGCGGGGTTTAAATTTGCGCAGAAGGCGAATGGATCGAAGAAGAGGAAGGTGATTGGGATTGATGCGTCGGCGACGGTGAAGCAGACGTTTGATCAGATCCTGCGAATTGCAAAGTTCACAGGGGTGAAGATTGGCTTGGAGGAAGGGGATATCACAGAGGAAGATGTGATCCTGGATGATCGGTATCATGGGGGCGTGTATGGAGTTCCGGACCAGACGACGGTTGACGCGATCAAGTTTGGAGCGGAGACGGAAGCGTTCATTACGGATCCAGTTTATGAGGGAAAAAGTCTTGCTGGGATGATGGACTTGGTGAAAAGGGGCGAGATACCGGCTGGTTCGAATGTGCTTTATGCCCATCTCGGCGGGCAATTGGCTTTGAATGCTTACACCGGGATGTAAGTAGAGGTATATAGTTACGGATAGACAAATAAGCCGTTGAATATACATGAGGCAGCGTATTAAAGGCTGCGCTATTTTGGGTGGCGCCATGCTTATGCGGCCTGGGCCATGGCCCAAACTCGATGTACAGCAAATAGGAGTTACCCGCCCCAGAAACTAGTAGTATATAATCTCGGATTCATTGCGTCATATCTAAACAATATAGAAAATCAAAGTTGTACAAGGTATCGGTAGCCTAAATCATTGTGTCTTCTTCTCTCCCAAATACTCTATCTGTTCATCTAAATTGCCGTATTTCGCAAACCACAGATCGCTAAAGTAGTTGTCACGCGGTAGCCAAGGGCCCCGGTCCGCTGCTCGCGGGAGTTCCTTCTCTGCCTTGGTGACATACGTAGAGGAAAGATTGAGGAGCCGCCGCGGCTGGATAGATGTTGCTAGCGAGGACGAAAGACGCGGCACGGCGGCACTGGAGCCACGCTTCTCGAGGTCCTTGAGAAGTCGGCAAATGGTAAGGGCTGTGGCGTCAGCACCGAGAGTCCAGGAGGCGTTAGTGTATCCGATGATGAACACTGCGTTCGGCATGTCCTGAATCATCATGCCGTGCCAGATATACTTGTCGTGGAGGTTGATAGGAGCACCGTCAACGCTGATGGATGCGCCACCTGCGATCCTCAAGCGAAGACCGGTCGCGGGGACAATCATATCTGCGCCCAGGAACTCGCCGGACTTGAGTTGGATACCCTTTGGTGTGACTGAGGAGATGTGGTCGGTCTTTACGGCGGCCTTGCCTGAATGCAGACTTTTGTAGAAATCGCCGTCGGGCGAGACACAAAGTCGCTGGTCCCAGGGGTTGTAGCTTGGGCGGAAATGAGGGTCCCATGGGACATCCTTTGGCAGAAGCATCTTGGTTCGGAGGCGGAGAATGGAGCGCGCAAGCCACGGGAAGGCCTGGCAGAAAAGGAAGAAGATGCGAGACGTGATCATCCAGCTAATGCGGAGGAGGCGGCGGGCAATGAAAGCAGGGAAGATCCGCGCGGTGATAGGGCGGTTGTTCGGTAAAGCGAGGATATATGTTGGACTGCGCTGGAGCATAGTGACATGCTCTGCCTTCTCGACCAGATTCGGAAGCAGCGTGATGGCTGTGGCACCGCTGCCAATAATGACAATGCGCTTATCCGAGTAGTCCAAGTCTTCCGGCCAGAACTGGGGGTGGACGACCTGACCGCCGAAAGTGTCGAGACCTGGGATTTCCGTCTGGAGGGGGGTCTGGTAATCGTAGTAACCGGTACCGAAAATGACGAAGCGGGAGGAGAGGGTCTTCATCTGCTCGTCGGCCGTGTTCTCGACGGTCAGCGACCAGGTGTTGTCGCTTGAAGACCAGTCGGCACCGCGTAGACGCTGTCCATACTGGATGTGGCCATCGATGCCAAACTTCTCAGTCGTGCGCTTCAGGTAATTGACGATCGCAGGCCCCTCCGCGATCGCGTTGTCCTGGTCCCAGGGGTGCCAGGAGAAGCCAAATGTGAACAGATCCGAGTCGGAGCGGATGCCGGGGTATTTAAAAAGATCCCATGTTCCACCCAGATTGTCGCGGGCCTCGAGGATGGCGTAGCTAAGGTGAGGAAGCTGAGTTTGCAGACGGTAGGCGGCGTTGATACCGGAGATTCCAGCGCCCACAATAACCACGTCGTAGTCCGTCATTGCTGCTGCGTGCTGCGGGCGTCAAAAAGCAAATATGAAAAAGAAAGAAAAAAAGACACCTGGAACGGCTGTCAAGCCTCAAGCACCGTCCCGGGCTGCTTAGAAGTTATATAGGACGATCTCGCTCTGCAGGCCTGTATAGGAGGACGCACACATGCCGAGGCTTGCCCGATTAGGAAATCGTCGCGAGCCGAGGAACCACACACAAACAACTCAAATTTCACAGACTGCCTGGACTCTGGAGCCTCTTCAACCCCGGATTTGACCAGTTTGTTGGGATGCGATCTCTGGATGGGGTAACTCTTGCGACTCCACGACTCCGTGTGCTCACATGTTGTTCCTTCCTAGGCTCGCTCGGCCCAAGCAGCTTGTCGCCAGTGCTGGATGGGTATATATCTAGATCTAGTTAGGAAAAAATAGAACATCTTGCGATCGGTCAGGCCACGCGCAAACATGCTCACGATCGCTCAGAAACTCGACTACATCCCTGCGTTAGCGTCTGTCGCGCTCACCTTTGTGTGGGCGGTCTTGACTCTCGCCTTTCGCGCGCCAGAGTATCCCACGCACTGGCTGCTGCACATTGGCTATGCCGTCTTTCGCAAGCTGACGTCGCGTCTGTCGGTGGCTCAGATGCAGTATGTGTTTTGTTGGCGTCGCAGTAGCTATTTATTAACGTCTCTAGATATGTCCTCCCTGCAAGCAACCTCGTGTACAACCGCTATATCCGCTCTGTGCGACAGAAGCCCCTGACAGTGAAACTCGATCATGGCGCAATGGGCCATTGGATTGGTGATCCTGGCGCGAAGAACATCCTAGTCTGGTATCACGGTGTGTTCCCCTGATCTATTGGAAGAGGCGCGGTTCCTGACGATTAACAAGGCGGCGGCTTTGCTCTCCCTGCAAATATTGGCTACTTCAAATTCTTCGCCAACATTGTCGCCGACTGCGAACGTAGTGGCAAATCGCTTGGAATATTTGCATTGACGTACACTCTGGCACCCGTGGCAACGTATCCCACGCAATTGCGACAGGCGGTTGAGGCTTTGCGCTACGTGCTCGTCGAGAAGCGTCACCCCATAGGCAATGTCATGCTTGGTGGCGACTCTGCTGGAGGCAACCTGGTCTGCGGTGTTCTGTCGCATCTGGCGCACCCTCACCCCGAAATCGATGCCATCAAACTCGGTAAAAATTCCCGCCTGGCCGGGGCTGTTATGATTGCCCCCTGGACACACTTGCAACCCGACCACAGCGACCGCGTTGTCGACTCACGCGGCGACCTGATTACCCCAGTTGTTGGGTCAATCTGGGGAGCCGGGTATATCGGCGACGCGCCAAACGATTTCTACACTGATCTTTCAAATGCGCCACCAGAGTGGTTTGCCAAGTTCCCCATTCGCAAGATCCTTGTGTGTGCTGGCGAGCGCGAGATTCTCTTCCCAATAATCGAGGATCTCGTCGCGAAGCTGCGCGGGAGCTTCAAGGGCAGCGTCGACTTTTGTATTGGCAAAGGCGAGGGCCATGTTGCGCCGGTCTACAATTTATATCTCGGTGACAAGAGGGAGACGCAGCAGGGCGCAAGGGCCCAGAAGTTTATTAGGGAGTTGTTGGAGAAGAACTGATCGCGAGTATGCAACACTGCGTATTGCCAGAGCCAGAGGGACGAGATCAATGCTATAGTGTTTACTTTGATTGATGTGCATATGACTTATACCCAAATATAACTACCACGATGTCTTAAGGAGTGACAGATTACCAGACAATAAGAGTTTTACTAGGAATGTATGCTCTTTTGTTCTTACAGTACTTCGGACACAAGTCGACTGATGGCGATTCTATATTTGTCTAGGGCCGACCTAAAGAAGTAAAGGAGGTGCGCACAAGGTAATGCAACTAAAACATGGTATGGAATTGCGAACGAGTAAAACTCCGTCTATCTTGACCTCTCATAACATCATAATAGATACAATTTGCGAAAAAAATGAAAAAGCGTATACACTCAAGCTGTAGTACAACAGGCTACTGCTCCTTCACCTGCTTCTGCTGCCACTCGCGCAACTTGATGAAATCTCTGGATCCAACTCCTCGCGCGAATTCCTGGAACCAGTTGGGCAGCGCGCGCAGCATGCTGAGCGGCGTGTAGTACGACGGCAAGATAATTTGTCCACTGCGCTGGGAAACAACCTGTTTCACAACCGCCTCAGACACCATTTCGGGTGTGAGGATTGGTTGCTTGAATTCCGAACCCGCGTCGGTCAGGACCTTGATCATGGGCGTGCGAACCCAAAGTGGGTGTACAACACTACGCCATCATGTTAGCTGTAGCCCCAGCAAAAAAAAAAAAAAATTAGGAGTTGGAAAACGTACGTAGTTCGAACCTTGGGAGCCTGGTACCATAGGCGCAGCTCCTGGCGCAGCCCCTCGTGGAATGCGAGTGCGCTCGCCTTGGTACAGCTGTACTCCACCATGTCTCCGAGACCAATGAAACTAGCCATGGAGGCGATCGTGATTATATGGCCATGGTTCTTTGCGATCATGCTTGGTAGGAACTCGCGCACCATCAGGAAATGCGAGACGGTGTTGACCTCAAAGGTTTGCCGGATCTTGGCCTCTGGTTTCTCAAGAATTGTGCCATCGTGCCCAACGCCGGCGTTGTTGATGAGGATCGTGGGGTCGCCCTGCGTTGCGCGGATCTTTTCTGCGACTTCGGCGATACTGGCAGAGGAGGTGATGTCGGCTTTGTAGAAAGTGACACCGGAAGCTGGTCAGCTTAATTAGTAACTGAACCGCTATTTTTGTTTTGTAGTTGAGAACATACGCAGAGAAAAGGTCGGTTCCTGAATATCGAGAATCACGACCCGAGTTCCCGTCTTCGCCAAATCAAGCACCATCTGCTTGCCAATACCGCTACAGCCTCCGGTAAGGAGGACTAGTTCGCGGTCGGCGTTCCACTTCCCAACACTCACGCCATTGTTCAGCGACCAGCTGGTGAGCGCGCGGTTCGTCAGGCGCAGAAGAGCGAGAGCGAGGACCACTAGAAAAGCTTTTGGAGCGAGCGGATGCAGCAGAATATTCTGCAGCGATGGCGGGAGCTGCTGAACGATAGGCTGTAGCCATTGTCCGAGGACAAGTGAGAGGTGTTCGAACGATAGCGACATGACGGAGGTAGCGCAGGCGCAAAGACACTAGGGGGGAAATTTAGATGGCATGATCGGATTGCATGATGTTCATTATATATCGCAATTGAAAATTGGTGGAATTGCCAGCAGCGCAACGAGCCGAGGCATGCACATGAGGTTCCAAGGGGCAGGGAGGGTCTTGAGGTTGAATTCTCCATGCTGAAGTCACAATATGGGGAAGTTGTGGTGGATTTTCCTAATTAGGAAAGGGTTGCGATGGCGATCGCTTGGAGTTCTTCACATGAAACTCACCATCTCAACTTTATCTCCCCAACCATCTCGAGGTCCTTCACGTTCATCATGCCATCATCCTGTCGTTATCCTGCCGCCTGCCTATTTTCATATACTATATCAACCGAGGTTGCCCCCACAATCCACCATGCAGCATTATTGCCAAACTGAGTGAGATGACCGGTTGAGCAAGATGCTTTCCATCCTCGCTCTGACTCTGGTGGAGGCCTTCCTCCTCCAGCGCTCCGTTTTCACGGATGCACCTTTCCGAACCGTCGCACTGGGCACAGCCGCTGTCAACCTGGCCCTCCTAGTGATCTACAACTGGTTGATATGGCCGTTCTTCCTAAACCCTTTGCGTCATCTTCCCCGCGCTCCGGTATGCGTACCCCACAGACCAGTTTGTCAAGATATACTTACACAAGTAGGGCCACTTCAACATGGGCCGCTTTGTCTTCGACAACCCTCGAGGTCGTCTTCCTCTTGAATGGATGAAGACAGTACCCAACGATGGGCTCATCCACTTCAGGGACCTTCTCAACAAGAGTCAGCTTCTGCCGACAACTCACCAGGCCCTTCTCGATGTCATGAGCACCAACACCTATGATTTTGAGAAGCCATGGCGAGCTCGCGAGTTCCTGGCCCGTATAATTGGGTTTGGCTTGATCTTATCCGAGGGGCCAGCCCACAAGAAACAACGCCGAGCGCTGATGCCGTCGTTCAACGTGAAGAACGTTCGCGCCTTGTATACCCTTATGTGGGACAAAACTGATCAACTATTGGAGGAGTTAGAAAAAGAAGCCAGTTTGCATCCCATGGAGGGTACCGATCCAGAGAGCGGCTGGGGAAAGGTGGAAATGAGTGTCTGGGCCAGGTATCTCTACCTACCATTGATGTTTCGACAGTAGCTAATTGTATAGTCGTCTGACACTCGATATAATTGGCCCTGCTGCAATGGGACGGGACTTCCGCTCCCTCCAGAACTCCGAGAACAAGGTCGCCGATAGCTTCCTTGCTATTTTAGAACCAACCAAAGAGAAAATGGCCTTCCTAACCGTCAACTTTATCCTCCCCCAGTGGTTTGCCAAACGCATTCCCTGGCGTTTGAATAAGGTTATCGACGATGAGGTTGGCTACCTGCGCGATCTTTGCAAGGGAATTGTCCTAGAGAAGAGAGCCGCGATGACTGCCACAAAGGCTACAGCCACTGAACTCGAGGCCGACATTCTTGGCTCCATGATGATAAGCGGCGACTTTACTGACGATGAGCTAGTGGACCAGATGCTCACATTTCTTGCAGCCGGTGTATGTTTCCACTCCTTATATGTCGTGTAAATTCTAACAGATGTAGCACGAAACCACTGCAAGTGCCCTCACCTGGGCCTGCTACCTGCTTACACTCTACCCAGAGATTCAAGAACGTCTGCGCGCTGAAATTCGCTCTGCTATCCCCTCAGCCACCCACCCAGTCACTTACGCCGACCTCGAATCCCTACCGCTTCTCAACGGCGTTTGCCAGGAAGTCCTCCGTCTCTATCCAACTGTCCCTGCTACCATCCGTGAAGCAGTCCGGGATACTACCATCGCCGGGAAATCCGTACCCAAGGGAGCAATGGTGGTTCTATGTCCCTACGCCATTAATCGCTCTCCTGAATTCTGGGGAGAGGATGGCGAAGTGTTCCGCCCGGAGCGTTGGGTTGATACGGATCCCGCGACTGGCGAGAAGCGGGTTAACAATAACGGCGGCGCCTCGACAAATTATGCGCAGATTACGTTCTTGCACGGCCAGCGGAGTTGTATTGGTAAGGACTTTGCTCGCGCAGAGTTAAGGTGTGCGGTTGCCGGAGTTGTCGGGAGGTTTGAGTTTGCGATGCAGGATCCCAAACAGGAGATTCATATTGCTGGTGCAGTCACGACGAAACCAGTTGAAGGAATGCATCTACAAATGAGGAGGGTAGAAGGGTGGTGATTTTGTCAACGTGTTCACGAGAAATTTTATGATTGGGCTTTTGTAGATAGCTATAATGACACCTTCACTGTTTAATGTTTGCATAGTCTTGACTTACAAGTATATACCAGACTGTTTCTTACAGGCTACCAGATGCCCCAGGTTTCAGGAATAGGAATAGATACCAAGGACTCTGGGATCATACTATACCTGAAGAACCAGGGTGCCGTATGGTAGCCCCAACAGAGAACGTACGCCGCATTTAGAACCCTAATAAGAGCCCTCGTGATCCACCAATTGGGGGTATATCGCTCAAGGATGTGGCTTGATACCAATTCTTGCACAACAATACAAATGGGTAGGAGTATAAAAAAGGCGATCATCATGGATACGGCGTGGGTGTCCCTATTAACAGCATACGTCCCTGCAGCATGTACGAAGCCTGATATTATAAAGGAGAAAACACCTATCAGGACTCTGCGCAGAGCGAGAGGTGTCTGCTGTGGGACGACGGCTGTGGAACTGCTAATTAACGCACGCCGACAAAGGTCATGCCAAAGTTTGCCCCAGATATCTATCCTCGTTGTTAGATCTTGGGTTTTCTTTTGATAGCCTCGCTGAAGAGAAGGGTTACCTTTTAATCGAAAGCCAAACAAATCTCGCAATGAACCAAAGACATCTGGGTACATCCAGGGGTCTGCCGCCAAAGACGGAGACACGATATACAACCCACCCACAGAAAACAGGGCGACCGTGGCACGGATACCATCGACGAAGGCCCAACAGGCTGCCCAGCACGCTGGAGGTAGGAGATACCGGCGCACGAATGCTGCGCTTGTTTCAGGAGACGTTCGAATTTCGAGACCTAGATATTGTATCACGGCAGGGTGGAGTTTGGATGAATTCAGCAAAGAATGGAAACCAGAGCAGAATTGAGTGTAGTTGCGCCCGAAAAAAGTTCTGTAGGTGTCATAGACGACGTAGGCGATGATGAGCTTGAGGGCTTCTTTCGCGAGGAAACTGACCCGGTTTTCGGTCGGATCTTTTAGAATGAATTTGGTGTTCTCCAAATGTTCCCTTTCCTTCAAAAAAGATACATTCCCATTTTCGGTTGCAGACTTGACGTTCAGTTTCTCCAATGGCGGCAGGTACTTCCTTGAGCCGTGCGCCCAGCCGATACCTCGTGGGTTGAGAAGCAGGTCGCAGACGTATACGAGCCGTGCGAAACTCAACACTGGTGGCATCGGGCGCCAAAAATACACCGGGGGTGAAGTGTGATCTACATGTATCCTTTGTAGTCTTTTCAACCGGGAAGGCTGGTTGATGACGAGCAGTTCAACAGCGCGAAGAGCGAAAGCAATCGAGAAGAATGCATTGGCATAGACAACAATGGTCAAGGAACTGGGAGGATAGAGAACGGATGTGATCACGCTCGACGTGATTGTGGAAAAATACAGGACACTTTTTAACGGGGAAGATAAAGGTATCCTTTCGTCGGCGAAAAGAAATACGCCGACAAAGAAGATTGTCGACATGCCTCAGCCTATGGATGCGAAAGGAAAGCGAGTATGATGTTGGAAAAATATTGCGTAGGCATCTTGGACAATAACTATGCTGACACTCCCTTCATGTGAGAAGCTCACCTTTGTCAAACACCGGGACGTAGATCAATTCACGGTCGTCGTCCCGAAGGCCCGAAAAATCCTTCACCCAGAAAGACCATTATCAATGAAGAACGGTGATGTCTTATCTGTTCGACTGTTCCTGACTCGAGTCAAGCCACCACCCACTCGTGGACATGGACACAGGTGTGAATGGACGCTGACAGGGTAGGATGGCTCGGTGCTTTTCTGTCATGGCTCACGCGCTAGGTATCTCCGAATCAGATTTACGGATGTGGTAACTCCGAGTCGGACTTTTCGGACAGCGACAGGCAACGACAGCATCTCATTCGCAGTTTCGCTGTATTCATCCTGCTGAGCGCGCCCTTCAGTACGTATCTTACAGTGACTAGCTGATTAATTTAATAAATATCTGATGCATCCCGGGTGGGAGTTCTTATTCCTTTCCCTTTCCTTGTATAATTAATCGTTGCAGCCGTGCCCCTATCTAACTTCGAATCTCACGGCGTTTCTGTTTCAATTAATATCCACCGTGATTACCGACCTGATTAATAAACCAAACATGGAGGATAGCCATAGTCAATCATCAGCGACTCGCCGGCGCCGGCCAGCCCTATCGTGTACAATATGCCGGCGTCGAAAGTTGAAGTGCGACCGATCGCTTCCCTGTGGACAGTGCATGAAGTCCAAAACGCCTAATCTATGTGTCTTTTCCGCACCCAAGCCGTCTCAGAGTGCAGCTTCTGGGTCAACGATGGCAAGTTCGCCATCAGACCATAAGCTTGCCCCGAGTGACGGCGCCAGTTCTGGAGGAAGCGGGCTTTACGTGTTCGACTCAAGGAATCGCGTAACCAAACCCCGGGGACGGCCGGACGAGCTCCACGAGCTGCGAAATCGTGTGCAGATGCTGGAACAGGCACTTGCCAGAGGGGGCTCAATGCAGCCCCCCGAAGTTCCTGGATACGACTGCTTGCCAGAGTTTCCAATTCGGACGGTTACAGATGCGATCTCGGATCAAGTAAGGAACTTGTCTGGCAGAGCATGCTTCCGCGGTAGGAACGGTAGAACGCGTTATCGTGGACGCTCTACTGGAGAGTTAACACTCACTTTTGTAAGGACCACCCAGTAACATGATGACGACTGCGTACTAACGGCGGTAGCTCAATGATGTAATGGCGTTTCTCCAAGGCCGGAAGAAGGATCTCAAGGCTGAGGGCTCAGAGTACCGGAGGATGAAGGATTTCAGATTCGAGCTGAGGTCTCGGGAAATACAGGACCAGGAGCGCGTTAAACAAGGAACACCGTCCTCACTGAAAGACATGCTTCCGCCTCGGAATATTGCGGATGAATTACTAAACCTATATATATCGACATTCGAGACTACGTATCGCATCCTACACATACCCAGCTTTCTTAAGGAATACGAGGCATACTGGGCGTCATCTGAGCTACCCGACACCATTTTCATTGCTAAGCTCTTGGCCTTGATGGCCGCAGGCAGCTGTTTTATTAGCCCTTCGACCACAGTTAACGGAAAAGACACCCTGCATGATGTTGCTGTGGGTTGGATTCTCGGGGTCCAATCTTGGATCGGATCCCTCTTCGTGAGCGCAACGGCAAAGTTTGACATCCTACAGATACAGTGTCTGTTGATGATTGCGCGTCAATCGCTGGCCGTTGACGGGGATGTTGTGTGGCTCAGCTCGGGGTCTCTCATCCATTCAGCCACTATAATGGGGATGCACAGGGATCCCACACTATTTAGCAAAATGACCCCCTTCTGGGCAGAGATGCGTCGTCGGTTATGGGCAACTATCTTGGAGCTCGACCTGCAAGCATCTATAGATGTCGGCATCCCATCATCAATCGACACAGACCAATATGACTGCGACCCGCCGTCGAATTTGGATGATTCGGATTTAACAGAGGATATGTTGGAGGCCCCAGTGGGCAAGGACAGAGCAATTTCGACCCAGTGCAGTTTCCAAACCATGTTAGCTCGCTCGTTCCTGTTGCGGGTGCGCATCGCCAAGGCCGTGAATAGCTTGAAGTTTACACTGTCGTATGATGAAGCGCTGACACTTTCTGAGGAGCTTGTACAGTTCATGAACGAGGCTCTAATTCCCTTTTCCGCACCGGTTGGCGACGGTGTCCCGTCCTTTTCAAGGTCATTTATGTTATTCTTAATGCAAAGATTCCTTCTCCTTTTGCATCGGCCTTTCTCACTGAGTATATCTATGTCGCCCAAATACTCTTATTCACGCAAAGTCTGCCTGGAGTCGGCCCTGGAAATGCTTACCCAGTTTGAATCCCCAATTCCTGGCATTCAATCACCTCGGACGCCTTGTCTAGGCCATATTGGTGGTGGCATGTTCCGTGATGAATGCTTTCATGCTGCTATTACCATTTGCGTGGAGCTATCTCTACAGGTTACTGAATCAGGCTCAAACTCAGCACCTTCAACTCATGGCGGCTCTTTAAATGACATTGTGCGATCACAGCGAGAAGTCTTGTTGCGTACCCTTGAAAGGACTCAGGACAACTTCCGCAGTCGGATATCTCCAAAAGGGAGTGGATGCAAGGCTTTTGTCTTCATGAGTATGGCCCTAGCCTCTGTGAAGGCTCGACTGAACGGGGAAGACCCCCTGAAGAAAATCGAACGAGATTCATTGCAGACAGTGAAAATTTGCCATCGAGTTATCGGAGGCCTGCCTCATGAGGAATTAGAAGGGCGGCCCGAGAACGACTTATCTGAGGTCGGACCGTCTGCCATACACACACCGGACTTCGCGTCTTCTACTTCCGAAATATCGTTTGACCCTTTCTCGATACTGACCAACAACGCCGTTGAATTTTCGCCCCTCGACTTCAATAGCATGTTTGATACGTCTTATTATAGGATGCCCGATCTTTGGGATCCTGACTTTCTTGCACTGGCCGAGTGAGACAACTGGTTTTCTCTAGTGATATTTCACAAAAAGTTTCAACTACCTCTTCGAAGGGCATACTGGAATCACCCTGTATTTTGTATTATATCCGGACCATTACGCGTTGCGTTGGAATCATAGTGCCTGTTGCCTCAAGGTTTTCTTCTATGGGCGCTATGGCAGCCGGGCTGCGTTACATTGGAGTTTCTCTATCAAACAAGGAAGATCGTAAGCCATTCTTAATTTAATCAACACCGATACTTATCAATCTCCAAGGGGCATGCGGTAGGCAATAACCAGAGGAAAGTCCTCTTATTGAGAGCATAATGAACTGCAGTGATGTTTTCTATATAGGGAACGGACGCAGCTGGGGCTATAAAAATGGTGCCTATTGCGGCTCAGGCCTTCTGATCACACAACGTCTAGAAAGACCATCACCTACTCTACATATAACATCTTATATCAATAGATTTGGCTTCCACCAGGGATAACCCCGGATGGTAAACCATAGGAGTTCCTCTCTGTAGCGGCAATTCTAAACAAACCCAGGTAATTGAATTTCAGCGTTCTGCGAGTACAGCATAATAACGACAGGCAGGTGGACGGCTACAACCCACGGTCAGCAGGCAGCAAAGTTGCATATATCAGAACTCAGAAGCAGAGTCCCTGCCCTATACAGAGCTGAGGTATTAACTCGGGGCCCGCGGGAAGCGTGGGAAAACTGGCGCAAGCTCCAATTGGCTGGCAGCATTTCGGAGCTTCCGCGGGCTGAGAGTCTGAGACTGTCCCTTTCCTTCTGGAGACTGCTGGAGTTCCTCACGGTCGGTGATATTTTCTCTTCTTTCGGGTTGGCGGCGCCCAAAGCGCCAATCGCGAGAATCCTAAAAAAAAAGGACACCCGTTGGACACACCGTTGCAAAGTTTCATATGCACCCCGGAGAATTTTTATCAGTGGCTTGCCACGACCACTGTTCGGTGCACTGTACAGCAGCCATCCGATATCAATCATATCATAGCCCGATCACTTCCACACCGTACCATATATTGGACACCGCGTGGACAGGCACAACTGCAAGAGAACAGTGGAGTTGTGATCTGTGGTGGCCACTCCCTCGCCCGGCCATTACCAATCAGGATTCTACATCATCTTGCTAGCTCCTCCTTCGGCATCATGCTTCGCTCACATCTCCGCTTCTTCCCTGGTACGCTAGAGGGATCCGAGCTTCAGAAGTTTGGGTCGTCTCCCGCGACCTGCCACAGTGGGAAGTTCATACGCCAAATGCTTGAAATTTCTTTTTGTCGCCGTTTTCCGGCGCCAATCAGTGCCCACTTGGAATCCTTAGGATGTGCCTGCAACACATTCTGGCCCAACTGGCGTCTCCACTGGAATATAATAGGAAATAATTACGTGCATTTGCAAGGCTCGACCATCTTCATGATCGATAAACGCTGTCAATCTTTTGAGTCATTCGCAGATCTTGTCACGCTTTGTGTTTCTTGGCTTCCTGATTGATCTAGCGACTGGGGTATCTATATAGCTTGGTTTCGGAGCGGTCTGCCTGGAGTTCGCATATATATACTGAGATAACCCTCTTATTCTGCGGTCAACACAACGCATACACGACTATCAGATGCATTTCAGTTGACAACGATTGGTTGTTTCCCCCGTTCTGTCTGGTCAGATAACGTAACATGCCTGCTCGCCTTCGCTCTCTTACGCAAGGCAATTCCGCTCTCGCATCTTCGCAAGAAGCTGGGAGCCTGACAGACAGACCATCCTCTCCACAAGTCCATTTGAATTATGAGGATGAGAACGCTATTGCTGAGATACATCGCACCCTCACCGAGAAGGGTCATGCCTACTCGGAGCCACATTCTTCGTTCGACAGGTTCCTAGAAACGGAACATCAAGCCGGAAGAAAAAGGCCCAACGTTGGGGTTTGTTTCCAATCGCTTTCCACATGGGGGACTGGAGGGGAGCATGTCAATGTCAAGACGCTGGGCACCGCTTTGTGGCGCACTCTCACCTTCCAGGATGTGTACGAGTGGACGATCAAGCCCTGGATGCGAAAGCCCAAGCCTCAGAGCGGGCGTCATCTGATTCGGGACTTTGATGGGGTAGTTCGGAGTGGTGAGATTATGCTGTAAGTCCTCAATTCTGAAATGGACATTGTAACATGCGGATTGACATGTTATATAGCGTTCTAGGACGGCCGGGCGCCGGCTGCACAACCTTTCTGCGGACGATTGCCGGCCACCACTCATCATTTCTGGGAGTGACAGGTTCCATCGATTACTCGGGCCTCAGCTTAGAGGATGTTAAAAAGTACTATCGTGGCCAGGTTGCTTATGTTCCGGAAAATGATGTTCATTTTCCCACACTCAACGTTCGACAAACACTAGAGTTTGCACTCCAGAGCAAAACCCCCAAAAGATACCATGACAAAATTCCTCGCTATCTTGAGATATATGGGAGAGTGTTTGGGATGTCACATACAATGGACACCTTGGTTGGAAATGAATATATCCGGGGAGTTTCGGGAGGCGAACGAAAACGCATTTCGATCATCGAGTCCCTGGCGACTGATTCCTCAGTAATGTGCTGGGATAACTCAACGCGGGGGCTTGATGCCTCATCTGCTCTGGACTATGCACGAAGCTTGCGGATCATGACTGACACCTGCGGTAAAGCCACGCTGATGACATTGTACCAAGCATCTGATGCTATATACGACTTGGTCGATAAGGTTCTGCTTATTGACGAAGGGCGGATGCTCTATCAGGGACCCGCACGCGAAGCGAAGGCATATTTCCAAGAATTAGGCTACGAATGCGGTGAAATGCAGACAGTGTCTGATTTCTTGTCCAGTATTACTGTTCCGGAAAAGAGGAGGTTTAAAGCGGGTTGGGAACACCGTGCGCCAAAGGGTCCGATTGAACTCGAACAAACTTTTCGAAAAAGCGCCGCCTTCTCGAAAATACAACAACAAGTACTTGCATACGGTGACGAAAGAATTGGTGGAAAAGGTCGTCCAGGATCCCAAGCTGATACGGATTATGGAAGCTTGGATGAATTTAAGAACGCTCTTCAGATCGACAAATCTCGATTCGCCTCGTCCAGTTCCCCGTATACCATTTCTCTTTTTCGGCAAGTGGCACTGTGTGCAAAGCGTCAGATTTGGCAGATTAAAGGCCACTTATCCCCACTCTACATCAAACTTCTCTCATGTGTGGTTTACGGGCTTCTTATCGGTTCCATGTTCTATGACCAGCCGCAGTCGACGGATGGAATGTACTCTCGCGGCGGTGTGCTCTTCTATTCATCCATTCTCCTCGCCTGGCTTCAAATGTCTGAACTGGAGGAAGCAATGCAAGGACGAGATATCCTCAGTCGCCAAAAGAAGTTTGCGTTTGTTCGACCTAGTGCAGTGTGTCTCGCGCGAGTAATCGCAGACATCTTTGTAGCTGCAATTCTTAGTTTCCTTTACTTGATTGTGGTCTATTTCTTATCTGGTCTCAAGTCTGATGTGAGTACTGCTTTGGTGGTTGCTTGTTTATTTGCTAACGTTATCTTAGGCTGGAGCGTTTTTCATTGACTTTTTATTCATCTATATGTGTACAATATGCCTCACAGCTCAATTCCGATTATTTGCCGCTGCGTCGTCGAATTTCGAGGTAGCGCTTCGTTATACCGGATTCGTTGTTATGCTTTGTGTTGTGTTTGGAGGCTATGTACTCTCGGTGGACAAGATGATCGCCGATGTTCCCTGGGTTGGATGGATTGCGGTAAGTAATTGACCTGAAGGTCCTCAGGAGAAGGCTAATATGAGGCTAGTATGCTACACCAGCACTATACACATACGAATCGATGATGGCTGCCGAATTCCATAACACCGATTTCACCTGTGCTGAAGGGTCAGTCGTCCCGTCAGGACCAGGGTACACGGATATTGCCTACCAGACGTGCGGTTACGCAGGAAGTCAAATAGGTACAACCATCGTCAACGGTGATGTTTACCTTGCAGAGAAGTACGGATTCTATTTCAGCCACGTTTGGCGTAACTTTGGAATCCTTTGGCTTTTCACCGTGACTTTCGTTGTTGGTACATGCATTCTCAGCGAGATAATGGAGTGGGAGCCTGGCAACGCCGGACCAATCGAGTACAAGAAATCTCGAACCCGGTCAAAGATGTCTACGAACGTCAGTGATGAGGAAACTCGCCCTGTACAGGTTGATGAAACAGCACCGGCCCCGTCTGGCCTTGATAGCGAGTCTTCACAGGTCCTTACTGCAACCAAGTCTACCTTCACATGGGATAACTTGGAGCTTTTCGTCGATGTTGGGAAGGAGAAACGCAAGTTGCTAGATGGCGTCAGCGGATACTGTAAACCCGGAACATTGACTGCTTTAGTGGGGGCTTCTGGAGCTGGGAAATCAACATGTAAGTGACCCTAATCTGTACTGCAGACTGTCATATTCTAACTCTTTTCTAGTATTGACTGCGCTCACCCAGAGGCAAAGCTCTGGCGAAATCACGGGAACAATGTACGTTGATGGGAAGCCCATTGACTCTTCGTTCAAATCTCGAATCGGTTATTGTGAACAGATGGACATCCACGACGAGAGCAGCACTATTCGTGAAGCTTTCGAGTTCTCTGCGCTGCTTCGCCAAGATTCAACTGTGCCAGATCATGAAAAGCTGGCCTATGCGACAACGGTTCTGACGACATTAGACTTGGCGGACCTTCAAAACGCGATCATCGGCTCATTAGATATTGAGAAGAAAAAGCGTGTCACTATAGGCGTCGAGCTGTGCGCAAGACCTGAGATGCTATTGTTCCTGGACGAGCCCACCAGTGGTCTAGATAGCCAGGCTGCGTCGAGTATTTGTGCACTGCTAAGACGACTTGCTGACCAAGGATTGGCCATACTTTGCACCATTCATCAGGCAAACCAGGAGCAGTTTGAACTCTTTGACAGAGTTTTGGCCTTGAGTCCTGGTGGTAAGACCTACTACTTCGGAGAAGTAGGACAAGGTGGCTGCTTCATTTTCGAGTATTTCATGAAAAATGGACAAAATCTGGAAAATATCACCAACGCCGCGGATTATATCATTGAGGTTGTTGTTGGTGGCACAAAAAAAGCGTCGAACAATCTGGATTGGGCTGCCACCTGGAGCGAGTCAGTCGAAGCCAAGAATGTTCAGCAAGAGATCTCCGAAATCAGGGCCCAGAACGAGGAGACCTGGGACTCTGATGTGAATCAAATGCAAAACACGCCCCCAATCTCTCGCCAGATTTTCTTCCTGACCCAGAGAACAATGCGGCAATTCTGGAGAAGTCCAGAGTATCCATACTCTCGACTTTATGCCTCGTTCCTTCACGCATTGATCAACGGTCTCACCTACCTACAGATCGGAAACAGCACAACAGACTTACAGTCTAAAGCTTTCTCATGCTTCTTAGTACTGATGTTAGTCCCGGAATTCATAAACGCCATTTCTATGAGATTTATCATGAATCGTGACTTGTGGGTGGCCCGAGAAGGCCCAAGCGGAGCATACGGATGGGTCGCATTCTGCACTGCACAAATTGTGTCTGAGATCCCATATGCGATCATTAGTGCAGTGGTTTTCTTCGTATTATATTATTTTACTGTTGGACTTCCCTTGGGATTTGCTGCGGGGTACACCTTCCTGATGTTTTCCTTGTTCTTTTTGTTTGCTACGTCCTGGGGTCAGTGGATTGCTGCTTTGAGGTAAGTGGTGTATTTCAATGAAATATCAAACGAGTTCCATGCTAACCAAAGACATCATAGTGCCGACTCGATGGTAGCAGCGACCCTGATGCCATTTTTCATTATCATGTGCGAGTTGTTCAACGGTATTCTGCAGCCACACCAGAACATGCCTGCGTTCTGGGCATACACAATGTACTACGTCACGCCATTTACCTACTGGATTGGGGGAGTTCTGACTTCTGTTCTTCGTGGTGTACCTGTCATTTGCAACGAGAGCGAATTAACCCTCTTCGAAAGCCCTCCTAGTATGACTTGCGGCGAATATGCTGGACCGTGGCTCGTTGAACACGGTGTTGGATATCTCTCTAACCCAGATGGCGAGGGAAAGTGCGGATACTGCGAGTACAGTTACGGTGATGATGTGAGATTTCGCTCCACTTCCTTCTATCTTACCGTCGGCGCGTTGCTAACAGTGGCGCTAGTACTTATCGGGAATTGGTCTTGATTCATCCAAAATTTGGCCCTACTTTGGCATTTTTGTGGCGTTTGTGATATCCAATTATCTCATGGTCTATCTTCTTGTTTATGTTCGGTCGGTGATGAAGCCATTCTGGCGGCGTACATAGCTTTCACTCAGCTGAGGCTCCTATATACTCATTACTTAATTCATATTTTGTATGGTTGTCATTATATACTGAGAACTGGCCTGATTGGTGGAAGTCCAGCCTTGTCGCCCGGGGAAATAAATTAAAGCGAATGATCTTGGAGAGGATCATCATCAACCCGGGGAACGATCTCCAATTCTCATCTCAACCCTCCCGCAATTGCCGTGCTTCCTTTTCCGACATCTGGAGACAATTCAATTCCCTTATCCGATTGACCGAGCTAAAAGGCCCCCGGAACTTGTGGTGCCTCCTTACAGGCGGAGAAATTACAAGGCCAATATGCATAGATCGTGCCCTGGGAAGCTTTGTCCCCTATATAAACAATGCTCTCTTTCTTTTTTCTTTACTAGGCTGACAGCTCTCAAAGTTGCCTACACAGCAGCCATTGAACGATGAAGCTATTCCCACTCTTCGCGCTCTGCGCAACCACCGTCAGCGGTCTCGTCTTCGAGTCCCCTTTCCACCAACCCCCAGGCGCAAACGTGTATTCTGTGAACGATCAAGCTGGGCTCAGAAGAATTGGTGCCCATCATTCAAAGCACCACGATAGACGAACGGTGACGATACGGCCCTCACACAACGATACCGATGACATTTCGGCCGATTTCCTCTGGGGCATTCGTCGGGCAAACCACGGCGGAAGACTCCTCCTCAAGAAGGGCGAGAAATACGTTATTGGCAAGAAGCTCGACCTGACATTTTTGGATAATATTGAAGTGCAATTGGATGGGGAGCTGAAGGTACATTCCTAATAACCACGCCCATGGACCATTCGGAATTTGATGAGTAGCTCGCTGACTTGCCCGGCTAATTATTAGTTCACAGACGATATACCGTACTGGCAAGAAAACTACTTCTGGTATGACTTCCAGAAATCGATTACGTTTTGGCGATGGGGAGGGCGCGACGTCAGTATATTTGGCAGCGGGACGTTGAATGGGAACGGTCAGCGCTGGTATAATGGGTTTGCTGGGCAGTCGATTTTGGTATGCTATTGGCTTCAATCCTTTTAAATGGGCATACCTCTCACAGCTAACTGATTGAAGGACCCCGACAATGAATACTACCGGCCCATTCTCTTCGTAGCAGAGAATATCACACGTCTGTCTGTTGAAGGGATCACGCAACTTAACTCGCCTTGCTGGACCAATTTCTTCGTCAATAGCAAGGACGTAGCTTTTGACAATGTTTATATCAATGCGTTCTCCACGAATGCAACAGTACGTGTTTGATTGATACTGAAAATATGGTGGAACTCGACTGACCCTGGACTCCAGGCCGAACCCAAAAACACCGACGGATTCGACTCCCTCAATGTCAACGGGCTATCGGTAACAAACACCCGCATCGACGTCGGCGATGACTGCTTCTCCCCAAAGCCCAACACATCCAATATCTTCGTCCAGAATCTGTGGTGCAATAACACCCACGGCGTATCCATGGGTAGCATCGGGCAGTACCCGGGTGTCCTAGATATTATCGAGCATGCTTACATTGAAAACGTTACGCTTCTTAACGGAGAGGTAAGCATACACAGCAACTGAAAATAATATATTATCCGCGCGACTGAGGGCTAATATTAAATAGAATGGCGCGCGCCTTAAAGCCTGGGCCGGCGAAGGCGTCGGCTACGGCCGTATCAATAACATCACATACAAAAACATCCACATTGAAAATACAGATTACCCAATCCTTCTAGACCAGTGCTACTTCAATATACCCTCAGACGAGTGCGCGAGCTACCCATCCCATGTCAATGTGACAAATATTGTTTTTGAGAACGTCTCGGGCACGTCGTCTGGCGCTGAGGGAGATGTGGTTGCAGAGTTGATTTGTTCGCCGAATGCGGTTTGTGAGGGTATTGAGCTAAAAAATATAGATCTCGCAACGCCAGAGGGAGAGGAAGGTACTGTCGTTTGTGAAGGGGTCACCGGAGGCGTTGGAGTTGAGTGTCAATCCTCCGAATAGATTGAACTGTTGAGGTTATTGTGTCGGGCCACAGATGCAGACGCAGGCCGGTCCTGACTCGTCCAGCCAGGAATGGCTCCTCGGGTTTGCACAGCACTTTTGAATTCTCACTCGATATTGGCATTACTTCCAACCTGAAATCATTCAAACTTAGATACACCTAATTCATTCGGCATCGGGCTTTGTTCCAGAGGTCGCGCTGTTGCACATGATTGATTATATAGCTAGCAATGGCAAACAACATCTCGATCCTGCATATCAGACTTCGCATTAACAAATGACAGCGGGGACTGAGAACTAGTATCTGCACCAGTAATATGCCCTCGGTTACCTTTCGTCAAACCTCAGCTTACACGTCTGCCCCAACGGCCGGGCTGAAATAATTTGATCGTCAATATCCATGCACCCATCCATATCACCCGCCACCGTAGTACGAAACCGCGAGTACACCTCGCGAAGAAGCACCTTCATCTCCACTGTCGCCAGGCTGCATCAAATTCGCTTAAAATCAGCGTCATCCATTGGGCAAGAAACAAAAAAAGCTAACCAGAAAACAAAAGTTTTAAGGAAGAACGAAAAGGACACAACTCACTTCCGACCCGTACAGCCCCTGCCACCGGTCGAAAAAGCAAAAAACAACCGGTTTCGTTCAGCTGCGCCTTTCCCACCCATCCACCGGTCTGGATTAAATTTGTCGGGGTCGGGGAAAACGTTTTTGTCGAGTCTGTGCACCGTGTATGGCTGACAGCTCACAATTGTTTTCTCGGGGATGAAATAACTGTTTATCGTTCGTCCTCCGGTGGGCACGTACCGCGGGAATGACATTGGGATTGGCGGTGCACAGCGTAAGCCCTCCTTGATGACGGCGTCAAGGTATGGTAACTTATCCAGTGGCAGGTTTGGATCTGTGGTCTGTAGTTCTTCAAACAGTCGCTCCTGGAAGTAGACGTTATGAGGTTGGGACAGCTCCCACATCAGAAAACACAGTCCGTCACCTGTTGTGTCGATCCCCGCAGCCATATGGTCCTTGCACTCTGCTGCTATCTGTGCGTGATTGAGTGGAGAGTCTTTCCGGGCGAGTTTGGCCACGAGGCTATGCTGGGAAGGCTCTTGCTGGGCAGCCATTTTCAGAACGTACTCGTTGGTTATAGGTGCGTGGCGCGGAATTAACCTAGATGGGAAGTAGGGAACTAAAGTGGGAAGGTAATAATGCAGGAGGTTTTCTGTAACTTTGTCAGTCTTGTTAAAGGGGACAATGGAGGCACGGACAAGACAACTAACTCTGCAGGCTCTGATGGTAAGTAAGCTCCTCCATAATTTCGAAGTCCTTGTCTGAGTCCAGCGACCGTAAGCCACCTGGGCTAAACATGAAGCTTGTTACACCGTCTAGGGCATAGCAGTGTAGCCACACCTGAGCTGTCATTAACGACCACGCCCAAAGGAGAATAGAGAGGACCTACGTAAACATCCACGCTTTCAAAAGAGGCAGCGCATCTGGAGACGAAAGCCTTCGCTCGGTCCGTAATAGCAGCTACGTGCTCCTCGCGCAAGATATTGGTCATGGCGTACCGATCCGCGAGCTCACGTTTGCGCTGGCTGTGCTGGACGTTGTCAGTCTTCGGGTGTTGACAAGTGGTAAAATCGTATACATACACTCTGCTTCTCCAGAGTTGAGAACATGGTCCTAATTGAGTTAGACACCTGTCATCAAGAGTATACCTATTCTTATCTCGTACTTGATTCCAAACTGACGAAACAGGTCATACAACTCTGTTTTATCGTACCCACTCCCACCAGATGCATAGATCTCCCTCATTGCCTCTAAGCTGGCGAACGAAACCTCATTGGGCGCTATGCGAACGGTAGCTCCGTACTTACTATGAAGTTCATGGATGTAGAGACGTCTATTTGAAGTAAACTCTTGGTACTTTAGAACCAAGCTAGTGAACGTGGTGTACCATGGCCCTGGAAGCTTTGCGATGGGCGAGCGACGTAGATTAATGAGGAAGAGGGTTATCACAAAACCAGCTGCTAAGTAAAGAGTCAACATCCTGACGGTCCTTGTACATTTGGACGATCCACCCATGAACGGGCGTTGTGTTATATAGACGAATTGGAGAAGCAGTTATGATAAGCATCGCAAGCACCGAGCCCTCTACGATCCCAAAGGGGAAAGTCGAGGAGACAGAAAGTTGGAGTAAGAAGCACAGCCAATAATTATTGATACATGTTTACCGAAGCGAGGTTTGTGCGGGGAAAGTTGATAAGGCCCGTTGGAGACTTAAAGTTGACAATGTTGATAAAAGACAAGAGTCATGTGTTCACGAACTTACCACGGAATACCTGGTGGGGCGAATCTCACTCAACTACACCAAGCAAAGCTATTGCTGAAGCAATATGACGAATTGCCGTCTCTCGACAAGAATCTCCCTGCGATGGCCGCCAGAGCCCGCTTTCGAGAGCACAGACACCCTCGTCATGTCGGTTGGAAACTGGTACGTCGACCTCCGAGTTGACCGCGCCACCGGCACGATCGACTGGGCGATTGCGGGGGAGCGACTGCAAGATAAAGGTTCAAGTACGCGATATCCTCAAATCTCCAGTCGGACACGGTAGTCTGACAATGTATGGCAGATGAGGTCCTCTTCACCCACGAGCTGGACTCGCGAAACGCATTCGGCGTGGCTGATTGTGGTACCTTCTCACCTCTTCCAAACGGTGATGATTTGGAGCTGGGTATTATGCCCCGGCCTGATATTCCTGGTGCGCCAACTAGGAATTATGAGGAGGTGTGGAGGGAGTTATCTTTCCGACACGTAGAGGGGCACTCGAAAATGTTGGCCTTCGTTCTCGAAAGCGAGATGGCTCCAATACAATTGCGGGTGGGCGAAGAAAGGGAAGTAACTCGAACCTTTATCGGTGCGATTGGCGGCACATACATCGCTCTTCGCCAGAGTCAAATTCTTGTTCGACCTGCTGGGGAGACGAAACCTGTCGTAAAGAGTGGTGGGGAGGTCAGTGCAAGGAGCCAGGAGTTTGTCCGGGGAGGAGGATTTGAGACCAAGTACTTGTTAGGACCAGAGGGAACAGTACTACCGGCTCGGGGTGACATAGAATTCCCCTTGGGCGGTTCTTCGGAGAGGCTGATGGTTCGTGGACAGGAGTATGTGGTGCGCTCGTTTGAGAAATTGGAAATGCCGACGGATCAGCCCATCGATGGTCCCACTGCTTAGCATGGAAATTCCAGGGACCAGGGGCATCTTGGAAGCCTCAACTGTTTACTCATTGCTCAAAGTAGTTGGGATAGTCCAATTCATGTTAGTAGAAAACAATTAACATACAAAGCTGCCTATGGGCTAGGAATTCCTTTTACCTCTTACGATGTTATAACATATATATATATGCACAGAGGTCCATATGTTCGAATCGTGCCACATTCAGCACAACACAACGATATCCGTTATTACTAGAAATATTTGGTATTATTTTACAAGGTGAGATATTAACATGCATAGGTGGCGAGGATACTTTCTCTACTGCCCATTTGGGCCGCATGGCGGCAGCTACGACAGATTCTACATGTAGAAAAGAGGCCTCCTATAGATCTGATCTGGTGTACAAGGAGAGTATGGAATACTGCGTGGCGTGAGCCCTTACGGTCTGGAATGGGATTACTATGTGAAAAGATAGCGTGCGGAGACCAGGACGAGGCATCCCAATATCAAGCTAGGCAACTGCGTAGAATCCCGATCGGAAGGCGTAGACCCCGTCTCGTACGTGAAACCAACCCTTTAATACATTTTAATTAGTAATGAATGCTTGGTAAAATCGTGGCGAGGTAAGGATCCGGCTTGGGATCCGGGGTGGTGTGTTTTGATCAGATCATCCGGGATCTGCTGGACGGCCGCACGACAGTAGAAATATCAGAGAAAAGAAAATTCCGTGAGACGTAGACTCACCACATCTGCGAGCTCGCATGGTAGTGTATCACAATGGCCAACATTACTCTTCCTTCCGATTCGATGTCTTACCCTGATCTTGTCCATGTCGCCAAACAAGATCCCAGTCTCTCCTGGCCGGAGCAGCTGTGGTGGGCGCACTACGCCTTCTGGAACAATGATGTCTTCGCAACTGGTAAGAAAATACCAATTAGCGAAGAGCCATACTCATAAGCGACAGGAATAATCACCTTCCTTGCCCACGAGCTTATTTACTTCGGCCGTTGCCTCCCATGGGTCATCGCCGACGCCCTGCCCAACATCTTCCGACGCTTCAAGATACAAGACCACAAGGCACCGCCGTCAGCTAGTGACCAATGGACCTGCGTCAAGTACATCCTCGCAATTCACTTTATCGTCGAGCTGCCATTAATCGTCCTCTTCCACCCGATGATGGAACTCTGCGGTGTCCATTACACACTTCCCTTCCCCAAGCTCTCGGTCATTGCCGCGCAAATTGCGCTCTTTTTCATCGTTGAAGATACATACCACTACTGGCTGCATCGAGCCATGCACTGGGGCCCACTTTATCGTTCAATCCACCGCGTCCACCACCAGTATGCCGCGCCTTTCGGCTTGACTGCCGAATATGCCAGCCCTGCGGAGACGTTTCTCCTAGGTCTCGGCACGATCTGCCCCCCGCTTCTTCTCGGTTATGTAACGGACAACGTGCATCTGATAACAGTGTTGGCGTGGATGGCCCTGCGTCAGTTGCAGGCTATCGATGCGCATTCGGGGTACGATTTTCCGTGGAGCTTGCGACGCCTAATTCCGTTCTGGGGCGGCGCGGATTGGCATGATGACCACCATAGATACTTCAGGGGGAACTATTCGAGCTCTTTCATGTATTGGGATGGTGAGTTTCCCCTCATTTTGTGGGTGAATTATGCTAACGAGAGACCCAGTTTTGATGGGAACTGTCGCTGGACCGAGGGGAAAGGCAATGGAACATAGCAAACGGCGCTGAAGGAGGGGAAAACGGACGGTTAGAAGAAAATTTGGTCGCTCGTGTTTGGTAATACGTGTTCACTATAAGTACAGAGTAATATTAATATCGATAATATAATGGAAGTCTGGAGATAAAAAAATACCTCGCGCCGGGAGGGGATGAGTCCGTGGGATTGTGATACCAAGTCCCTCTCAGAGAGGTCAATGAATTGGGTTCAAGGCTGCCATTCGACGAGATGTATCAGTACACTGCCAGCACGCGAAATGGAATGCGAGCCAAGGTACTGGTACTTTCTTCTCTCGGGTCAGGTACTTTTGAACCATGGACGCCAAAGGATCCTCAGCGCATAGTCCAGCGTTAAACGCCCACTAAAAGAGGGTCCGGGAAACTTAGTGCCACTGCAGTGTCCGGGGATCTCTGGGACAGCCCCGACTAGATCCTGAAGCTTGACTACTTAAACGCAGCCTGTTCCTGCTAGGACTTTTTGTCAATGGAATTGCAGCACACGAGGAGCACCGAATGAGACGACGGAGCTTGATTCTGCGAGCACAGTCGCCTCCTCCAAAATGACACATCCGACCGGTCTGGATTTATCCGAGCTCCGGCCCTGATGACCAGCTCCCCCTCTGCGGTCCTTTTGTTTGCTATGGGGCAAACAAGGGTCTCTCTCCTCCTTCTCCGTCTCTCTCAGTCTCGGCTCTACCCATCCCCATAATTCTGTCCACGATCCGTCACTGTTGATACTATGACGCATCCGATGCGAATCATTGTCTATGTTTGTGTCTCTGATATTTCAGGACATCCCCAGTGCCGCCATATTGCGCTCGGGGAGGCCGTCTGTGGGGACATCCTCGGCCGGAAGTTCCACGCCACGCCCCGCCCGGCTCTTTACGACCATGTCCATATCCCAGCAGACTTTGACTCCAGCCTGCCGATAAACCGGTGGTTTATTTTTGATCTTAACGTCAGAGAAGCATTGTCTTCGGATGATCTTAAAAGAATAGCCCATCAGGTCTATTTCGCTAGTCGCCAAGGCAATGAATGGTGCGTTAACTGGGTATTGAGCGAACCAAAGATATGGCTAATAAATAGCAGGATATTCATCCAACGTGACAGATCAACTGAAAAGGCAAGATCACAGACAGCGTCACTCACTTGGGGCGGACGCTCGGAACAGGAGATTGTCTCTGAAATGAGAAAAGAGCAGAAACTCGTCATGGAAATGAGAAAACAATCTGGACGCTTGCAAAATTCAAGCCATGACGCTTCTTGAATATTCCCAACATCATTCACAGCTTCCGTCCCTTATTACTCCTTCACGGAGTCTCCGGTGGTGTGTCTCCCCTGCAGGATGGGCATGCCTCATTGTCCTTATCCTCTTGCCAATCCCAAACGTCGACGCGCTGACTTGGAGGGCAGATCACCCGGTTTTGCATCGCGGGCCGACACCGCGCGATATACACGGTTGCCTCGTGGCCGCAGACCCCGAAACGCCCCCGAACGTTGTTACACATCTGATTCTACAGCATGTGCTCTTAGGCCTTTCTGCAGCGAGTTCGCGGCTCAGCGGTTGGACGCGGGGTAGGGACGGACACAGCCAATGGGGCGAGGGCTGGGTTGGCACCGGTTATATTAGCATTTGGTCTATATAAAGCCGAAGTGGGAAGGGGGATAGATTTGTACCCAGGACGGTTACCTTCTATCTCCCAGGGCCGTGCGATGGCCTTTTGCCGGACAATTTTTGTTCAAGGCCAGGATGACTGGGACAGGTATCTCAGATGAATACCTTGGTGGGCAAGTGGGGGAAATGGATGGCATCGGGGACGACAATGTCATCATAGCCGTCATCTGTTCCCTTTTCGCAGGCCGCGAATCCGAGGTGGGCGTGGCTCAGCGATGGCAGTAGTCATTGGATTCCGCCCCAACAAAGAAGCGCTTCCGTCCGAGCGCAACCTATGTCGACTCTGGGTGTGCATATACTTTTACGGACTATCCCTCTTTGGACAAATCAGATGGGCGCGGGCATCCAAGAAAGTGGCTGATTGGGCCCCAAGCCATGCACGTACCATGATATCCCTTACCCGGGTAATCAGTAAGACACCTATGTAATAGCCTCACGGCCGTAGCATCTCCCGCACTAGGGCGGCTTTCATTGTGCTCGCGCTCTGGCTACCCAAGACCCCGGGTACTGGGGGTGGGATGGTATTTGGCCGGCAAAGAGCAGGACTCGCTGCAACTCACAGCATGGCAGATTTACGTGCATAGTGCGGGAAAATCGCACCCCAATAGCTTGAATCCTCTGAGGAGTTCCCACTTGGGCCCGACACAACATGCACTATGCTCAAAACAGAATTCCGTGCATATCTTAGGCAGAGACAGCGGTTCATGATGATATTGGTCAGGTATCCACCATCGTCACAGGTGCAAATCAGCAAATCATGCCGAAAGTGCGCCAGCATATTTAGCCGCGGAACACCATCCCAACTCGGCGCTGCCTGCTTTAAAGTTGGAATGAAGCTTGGAGTGCCCATTCAGTCCTGGATATTGGGCACGGCGGGTGAACTGGTGGACTGCCTATTCGGGATGCACACCTGGCTTGGGCGCCCAGTTTGTTTTTCCCGCTTTGAACACCGATGGCATCGAGTCAGTGGGGACTATTTGTGGAAATGTCGTTTTCGTGGAGTATATTCGCGGATGATCGTTGGAGACTCAGAGTTGTCTGACGACACATCCAATAATAACAGATCCACCCAGCTATCGTGGCCTGAACAATGGTGAAAAGGCTCGCAACATCGTGAGGTCAGATGGGGGGTAATCCCGGTGAATTGTCCATGTGGCTAAGCATGTCGCACAGCGAGCGTGGCAGCACACTCTCCACGCCCAGTGTGCCGCAATTTCGGCGAGGGACTCGATACGGATGGACTACTGACGTCGCTCATTCTCCGACACAATCGAACTCGTCCATTTCGCAAGTGTACCAAAATTGATGACGCAAAATTCTTCAGCCCGTGGAAATTTAGCTGTCTACACCGTACAGCTCCACTGCAGCCCTACGCTATATCCTACCCCGCTATGGCTTGTGAGTAAACTCAACTTGGACAATCAGATCCTATCTAAAATGCCGTTTTAACATGTATACAGGGACTAGGGTACTTGGATGTATGATACATCAAGTTTAAGTGAAATATGAGCACTAAGTACGCATTGCCCGAGGCAGCAGGCCACTTGTCATCCAGTGGTCAAAGGCGAGCTTGTTGTGTCTTGGCCTAGTTCGCAGTGTACAATCTCTGCAGCCAATCTTCGTATTCCTTTCTAGTGCAAGCCGCATCGCTTGCACATACATCGGGGTCGTAGCCCGCATACGTATAGAACGCGGCCTTTTTCTTCTCTAGGTCCTCCCCATCAACGTTAGGCGCCTCGTACTTAATCGGATACCCTTCATAGGCGATGACAGTGCCAGGATATTCCGTTGCTGCAATGGCCGCCTCGTTTGCGAACAGGCCAGTAGAGGTGTGGTCGCTGTGGTCTCCAGTTCCAAAGTCATGGAGGTAATCCAACGAGTTGATGCTATCCGGGTGGAACTGGTTAATAATGTGGCGAAGGGTGTCAATAAGCTCGTCCCTCGTGTACGTGGTTCCGGACTCGTCGATCGCATAAATCCGATCAATCTTCTCCTTCCACAGCTTCTCCAAGCTCTCGTGGTCCGTCCTATCGAATCCATCTCCATCGATGCTTCCGTCAGGAAGATGCAGGAACGCCAGCGAGACTTGTGGTTTGTCGCGAAGCGTGTAGAGCGCCACATAGTTCTCTTGGTACTCGATACTTCCTTCCTCCCAGACGCTCTCGACACCAGCCATTTGTGCGTATGCGGCCAGGACTCCCGCCTGTCGACCGGTCCAGTATGGCCAGTCCAGACCAGCGTCTCCGGAGGTTAGGTATACCGTGCGCAAGGTGTAACCGCTGCTGATATCGTGCAGGATATCGGGGTTCAGAAAGAGGAGGTCATCGTCCGGATGCGCGACAATGTTCAGCGTGTTGTCGCTGAGGACAGGGGTGAGAAGAAGCCCTAAGGCAGTGAAAATGGTGGGGAGCTTCATTGTTGTTGGACCCTCTGTGGGAACTTGAAAGATACCAGTAAAGGAAGAATCGATATGCCGACTAAGAGAGCGTGTTTCTATCTTCTCTCTGCTTTTTTTACGGAATGACAGCTACTTTAATTTATACTAGAAAAAACGCGCTCTGCTCCAGGGATTGTTGATAGTTGGCCGACGCGAGGTGGTACCGGTATGTCCGCATTCCTCCACGCTGTGCAGCATTCCAGCCACAACGACCGAACAATCTGCTAGAGAAAACACCAAATGGTACGCCTTTTATACCTTCAGCACTGCAGCAGTCCTGAAACAGGGAATCTCTCCTTCCCTTGCTTCGGGAAAGCGACCCCGGTCTCAACTGGAATGTCAAATGACGGGCCCAGGCTCGGTTTACGGCCGCGACTTGGCTCAATAGGGTCAAATACTGCGACGGGGAGGCTATCTGATTCCTTGCTACTCCTTATTTATGGACTTTAAGCCGAGTCTAGACACGTTCTATTGCGTGCTTTGCCTTTTACTTGCGCGGGTGTGCCGGGGATATGCGAATGCACCCGAGTTTGGTTTCCTCTGGGAATGCGCGAGGTTTACATCTAGCATGTTATAATTTGTTACTGACAAGACTGAGCTGGCTATCTTAGAAATAAAATTACATTTAAATGAATGAGAAACAGTTCTATAGCAGAAAATTGAGGCGGGATGTACACAGCAAACTTTGGCTGTCGAGTGGGTAGACTATGAACAGAATTGCATCCTGTCCATTCGTAGAGATATTTATTATACATCGGACATTCCTGATAGACATAGCAAGTAGAAGTAAGTCAGCACTATTGGCGAAGGGGTAAAATAGCGCGTGGTTGCTGGCAGCGTTGACTGTTCTCCACCACCTTCTGCCAGGGACATGGCACGACCCAGGTGTATTGCCCATAAGGTTCAGTAACTAAGACGAAATACGACTTGAGACTTGCCTCCAGCAGTCTGAATCTCTGTAAATTGAAACCCCTGGCGTGATTAGGTCAGTTGAGAATGTGAAGAGGGGTTGTTGATTCGACGAGGTTGCATATTTGATACTTTCTAAACGAGGCGTATACTTCGTGGCGTAAGCTTATGGAGGTGTCCATAGCATGCTTCAGAATCAGGAGAAGGCTGGGGCCCCCGGCCAGCCAGTGTCATGTTCCGCTTCTAATTAGCAATATAATAGACAACACGAAAACAAGACTTGCGAATTCTATTGAGGAGGGAATCATCCCCATATTCTATGGTCCTGAGATTCGGCCAGCCAATGGGCCTCGTTTTGGGTTTGTAGTTCTCATCCAGAGGTCACCAGAAGTCCAAAGGAAGACCCATATTGCACAGGCTTAAACAACGCAGACGATAGGTGATTTACAAGCAACTTGGCCGAGAAATTCTCGTTATTGTTAGATAATAAAACCCGGAACCACGGCATACAAGAGCGCAGTTGCAGAGTGGCACACCGTCATCGCCAAGATCATTGGCTATTATAACAATTAACTATGCTGGTAATCTACTGATACGGTCCATCGGCCCATTTTGTGAATACTCTTTCTTGTTTGACGAAAAGAAGCTCGCGTAGAGAAGGCAGATGATATGGCTATATCGTAAGTGTGGAGAGGGCGACTGGAGACAACAACACACATTGAAACGCCACCTATTGCACGGTAGAAACAGGCGCCTCTTCGTCTATAACACGAGCCTTTCCACTGAGCCGCTTTGCAGTTGCTGGCCTTATACACCTCTTCATCCCGTATACCGCCGCCGTATATGCTTTTACCATTGGCATCCAAAGGGCCGCGACAGCCTTCGAAAACCAGCGAATCAAGACACCCACATACCGATCTGGAATGAACTTGAGAATAGCTGCCCACGGGATACAGAGGACCGCAAATCCCAGGCAAATTCCCCACTGCCGCGCACTTAGCCTCGTGACGCCAAATGCTGCGCCCCCGACGAAGATAATCAGTATCTGGCCACCAACCATGAGGACATTGATAAATAGGAACCATTTATTCCGATGGATGCCTTCAAGGACGTTGAATTTATTGTCTAAACGCCGGCAGTTGAGTTCGTTGAATATCTGCATCCAGACGAAGGTGTTGAAGATGATCGTCTCGAGTTCGAGCATTTCATGCGGGGAGTGTTTATCGAGATCTAGTATATTGTGGCCGGAGAAGTAAAGGACGAAGCAGATAGTCAGCTTGTAGATGGACTGGCCGAGAATCATCTTCCACATTGTAACGGTGAATAACGAGGCGTGACGTGGAGTTGGAGGGCGGTTGAGGATATCCGCCGTTGGGGGATCGGTAGCCCTAATTACTTAGTTTCTGAATGGACTGGTCAGGGCAAGGAAGGTCTTACAGAGCTAGGGCTGCGAACGTATCCATGATAAGATTAAGCCATAGAAGCTGTACGGCCTTGAAGACACTCTCGTTTCTGCTGTTGTATATCGCTGTTATCACGGTGAGCAACACCGCAGTGATATTGACGGTGATTTGGAACTGCCTCGTCAGTGTCTGATATAAGTTTATAGAGAATGGATACATACCTGAAGGAACTTGGCCACAGCATCATTGACGGCCCTCCCCCAGGAAATAGCGGTGACGATAGACCTAAAATTATCATCCAGCAGAATAATGGAACTGGCCTCCCGCGCTACTTCAGTTCCACTCATGCCCATTGAGAACCCAACATCCGCGGACTTCAGGGCAGGCCCATCGTTGGTGCCATCGCCAGTGACGGCAACGATCTCTCCAAGCCGTTTAAGGTGCTTCACAAGAAGCTCCTTGTCATTCGGCGAAGACCTGGCTAGGACCTGTAACTTAGGGACAACCTGATCCAATTGCTCCTGATCAAGCTTCCTTAACTCGGGGCCTTCCATCGCCATGCCATCATCGGTCTTAATACCGCACTCTTCGGCAATAGAGAGTGCGGTGTTGATATTGTCTCCTGCTTCCGTTACCATTGTACAAGTAGAGTGGGGGATTCTAGAAAGTACCTGTAACCATTTTAACCTCCACTCCAGCCGAGCGACAGTTCCAAATAGCCTCTATAACTTCTGGACGGAGTGGGTCATGAATCCCAAATGCTCCGATCCACGTCACGTCCTCTAGGATTTCACCAAAGCTGGGATGTTGACCTTTGTTTGCCGGTGGCCAGGCGGGAAGGTCGCGATAGGCAATCCCGATTGTTCGAAGGGAAGCCCTAGCGTAGGCGTCTATCGTTCTGGATATAGACTGGCGGTCTTCATCTAAGATCAGTCCGCTGGGAATTCCTGTTTCGTTTGATGTGGCCGATTGCACCATTCGAGTAGCAGCGCTGAGGAGAAGTTCAGGGGCACCCTTGACGAGAATCCGATATCCGGCCGGCAATCGATATACCACCGCCATGGCCTTTCGCGATGAGTCAAAAGGGTAGACATGTTCTATCTTGTTCTCCCCTTGCACCTCAGACAGGCTCATTCCCAGGTGTTCACTTGCAAGCTGCAGCAACGCAATTTCAGTTTTATTCCCAACAAATTCCTTCCCTGTCTCACGGTTCTCTTCGAATGCCGTGGTGTTCAGGGCTAAACTATGAATGAGAAGCTCCTTGAACTGAGCAGGGAACTTTGCAACGGCATCTGCGACCGTTATCGACGACGATTCGGATATATCAGATGGGCGTCGACCGAACACCTCGCGGGCGCTGAAAAGTCCCACAACGACAGACATTTTGTTCTGAGTTAGCGTCCCTGTTTTGTCGGAGCATATCACTGTCGCGTTTCCCATGGTCTCGCATGCGCGAAGCAACCGGACGAGGTTGTTTTCTTTCAGCATACGAGCTGTCGCGAAGGCGAGTGCCAGTGTAACGGCCAATGGGAGGCCCTCTACCATTGTTGGTAGTCATATAGAAAACGGGGTGGAATGACATACCTGGAATCGCTACTACTATGACGGTGACTGCAACGATTAGGATGTCCATAAAGTGTTGACCCTTGACAGCCGGAGTATCGTTTTGATAGATACCGGACAGCTGGACGAGAAACCGGATGAACAGGACGGAGAATAGAAGTAAGGCCGAACTACTATTGCTTAGTATAGCTCACATATCAATATAGAAGTATAAGAGGGTCATACCCTAGCCCAAACCAACCTATCCAGCTCGCCAAACGCGCAAGCTTCACCTGCAACGGCGTCGGATCTGTCTCAGTTCCCAGCGAGACCATAATCCGCCCATATGTTGAATGAGGCCCGACACTGGTAACAAGATAAGTCCCCAGCCCTTCAAGCACCTTGCTGCCAGAGATAATGAACGGGTCCACGTCAATCTCGTGTGGCCCATCCCGTAGCGATTCCCAGGCCTTGTGGCCGCTGACCTTTTCGACATGGTCTGACTCCCCGGTAGCAGTGGACTCATCGCATTTAATCTCATGGTTTGTGATCACAACTCCATCTGCAGGCGCTGAGTCCCCAGGCTCCAAATGTACGACATCCCCGACGGTGAGCTCAGTAATATGCACTCGGATTGTTTGTCCGTCGCGGATAACCCTAACTTCGCGGTCGAGTTTCTGCCCTAGTCAGCTTCATCTACCAAGCTTGCCCTGCTGGAGGAAAAGTACCCTCTTATTCAACTTTCCAAATTGCCTTTGCTTCTGCCAGTCATTCCCTGCCGTAACGGAAACCACGATCAAAATCGCAATGCACACGGCCACGCCCTCAACCCAGTCAACCTGGGATTGACCCGATGCGGCCTCGTAGATACCGAGGGCAAGGGAGACAACGGCGGCGATGGTGAGGAGGATGATGATCTTGTCGTTATAGGCGTCCCATAGGAGCCGGAGGAATTTCTTCTTCGGCGCGGAGGGAAGTGCGTTTGTACCAAAGATTCGCGTTCGGTCGGTGAATTGGATGGAGTCTTTCGAGGGCTGTGATGGTAGGGGAATGCTACTCCTCTGGAGATGCGACGAGGTGGCGATCGCTTTATTTGACCAGGCTACCTGCCTCGCTTCGTCTATCGTGACAGATCTCGGTAGAATGGTCTCTATTGTTGATAGACCAGCGGTCAAGTTTGTCTGTAGTCCGTATTCAAGGCCCTTTAGTCCGCCCAGCGTATAGAAGGCATGGGCGGATTTCGGGTTCAGAAGCTTGTTGAGTTGGCCTGGTGAAAAGGCGAATTTGTTATCGACGAGACGAAGTTCTTCTTCTGATTGCGGTTCAGATAATAATACATCATCGGACCATGACTCTTTTTCATCTTTATCCGACATTGTTGTTGACTTGTGCATACACTCTCGAACGGAGGCAGTCTTGAGCGAAGAGAATGTATCTTGCTAGAACTTGGAACCTATAAGAAATAATCATCATACGACCTCATTACTTCATCAGAAGCATACACAGTAGCAGAAGACCTTAGACCCTTCGTGATAACCCCGATCGTGGCTGTGTCTTGTTTTCCATCGAATAGTCCTGCGGTGATCCATGGTTGAGACAACGGCCTCCGGATCGGAAATGTCAATGACAGCATCCTGTTAGATTCCCACCAATACGAAGCTGGCAAGAGAGCTACCAGCTGTCATCGTCTGATCTGATATGCGTATCTGCAGGAGGTGACGAAATGATGGCTTGAGATTGAGTGGTTCCGCGAGCACTGCCTCGCTCGCCGTCCCAGGGTTGGGTCATCGGCCAGATCACCAATGGAGTGCCATATTAATTGTTTTCCTTATTTACAATATAATACCGCCGTACAGTTTTGGGTCGACTGGAAATGATGGGATAGATGTTTGGGCATTTCACTCTGGGCTGTCGGGGGGGCATCAGTCCAGCAGAATAAGGAGGAGCTGTACCATGATCAAGTTCCGTGCTGGGTACAGCTTCTTTTAAAAGTTCAATTGGTATAATTGCAGCGTTGTTTCGATTCTGAGCGTGGCAAGAGCCCTCAATTCAAATATCTACTTGTCACTGTTCAGCCTTTAGCCAAGTTTGCCACCATGCTCTGAGCAGCCGTCCGACCCAACTCTCGTAAACTTCCACTGCTCAGAATCTGTACAACAGTGATATCAACTCCAATCTTTCTCCGGAACCAGTCCCTCAATTTAATGGCCAATAGCGAATCCGCCCCCAGAGATGACAGAGGGATGTCCAGATCCAAATCCGAGTGATCACGCAACATAAGGTTGTATAGGGCCTTTCCAATTTCAGTGCCTAACAGATTGGCTGACTCCTCCTTCACGAGGATTTCGGCATCATGTTGGACTTGTTCGAGGAACTTCTCAAGCACACGATCATTGCTATTGTTAGCTGCGTTTGACGATGTATTCTTGTCTGCTTTGTTGAAATTGTGGTAGAGGGCCATTCGTGGGTCCCGTCTCCATGATATACGGTTGGTTGCTGAATCTAGCGAGCTATTGCTGCGGAGGCCAATACAGATTTGGCTCCGGGAGACGTATGGCTGCCATCCGTTTGTCTGCTTCTGTTCAAGTGAAGAGGGCAGCGAGTTATCAATGGCGAGTTGAACCGTATCGAGAAGGTCCTGCTCATGTAGCGTATGTGCGGAGGTCGCGAGGAAATGGTCGATGATGTGTTGCTGGTTACTGACATATCCCACATCCTCCATGACACCGATGTTGAGTGCGGAGCATGGAAGCCCCATGGAATGCCGATACTGGACAAAGGCATCCAAGAAAGCATTTCCAGCAGCATAGTTAGCATGCCCAGTTTGGCCGATGAGGCCCGCCAAAGAGCTGAAAAGTACAAAGTAGTCGGTGCGGCGGCGGTATTTCAGCAAATTGTTATGTAGATTCCAGGTTCCTTGGACCTTCGGTGCAAACGACGCTTGCCATTGCTCGAAGGACATACTGTCAAGAGAAGTAACTTCGAGCGCCATGGATGCCTGCATAATGCCGGCGATGGGAAGTCCTTCGGGTATATTCTGGATGAGAGCATCGACGTCTTGTTCCTTACTCACATCGCCAGAGACAAGATCAACTCGACAACCCTGAGCACGCAGTTCCAAGACATAATTGTCCTGCTCTTTACTCGCCGCCGACGGTGAGAAGAAAATAAAATGCCGGGCACCATGAAGAGCCATCCATGAACTCACGGAACGTCCTAGTCCACCCAATCCTCCAACGATCAGGTGGATGCCATCGGAGCGGAAAAGGGGCGTTCTGCGGTGCGCGGTGACGGGCAGCGACGACGGCTCTTCTGGCATGACGACGGCCACTTTTCCGATGTGATCGTTTTGCATGTGACTGAAAGCCGATTGAATTTGTTCAGCTGGGAATTCTGATAATGGAAGAGGGCTCAGTTCGCCCAACGCATAGTGGTGCATGCACCTTCGCAGTAATCTATATTTGATTAGCTTGAGTTCGCAGGGTTTAGCAGGCGGAAGACTCACCCCTGTATTATCTCCGGACGCTTCGCGCTGATTTGCCCTAGATCGACCGCTGCAAAAGCGCGGTTTCCCTCAGAGAAATCAATACCCAGCTGGCCCCTGTTGATAGAGTGTTTTCCTAAATCCACCATCATGCCGAATTCCGCCACGCACTGCCATGAGGCGTGCAGCAGGTCTCCGGTTAAGGAATTCAGCACGACATCGACTCCACGGTCTTCAGTGGCGACCAAGAGGCTTTGAGCAAACGTGCTGTCTTGGAGGCTGAAGATGCGCTGTTTTGGAATGCCCAGTTGCACCAAAAAGTCGGCTTCCGTGTCATTCCCGACAGTGCAATAGACCTAGGCTGTTAGTATACATGCATCTCAAGACTCAGATAACGAAACATACTTCGGCTCCAATAATTTGGGATACCTGGATTGCAGCTAGTCCCAACCCACCACAAGCGGAGTGAATGAGGACAGCCTAAAGATGTTAGTTTAGCTGTGTTCGCACTTGGATAACAGAACGTACATCACCAGATTTCAGTCTCGCAACGTCAATTAGCGAGTACATAGCAGTGGCAAAGGCATGCGGAATTGTAGCTGCCTCAGCCCAGCTCAACCCGCGAGCCATCCGCGTACACAGTCTCTCACTAGTGACAAACCGCGTGGCCAGTGCTCCAGACCCAGCTCCCAGCACCATGACGCGATCGCCAACACGCAGGTTCCTAACACCAGGCCCAACACACTGTACAATTCCAGCGCATTCCTCGCCAAAGGATGCATCAAGCGTGCCATCGGCCACCTTGAGATCGTTCGAGTTGACGCCAACGGCATGTGTCTGGACCTCCACCCAATCCTGCACGGATGTAAACCTTTCCACAGGCTTGCGTTCCCAGCGCAGCGTGTCAGTTTTCCCGGGATTGCCAATTTGGAGTACCGCTGCATCTGTCCTTTCGGCTGCAAGCTTTCCAGCGTCTAGTAGCTCTTCACTAACAACCGCGGGGTAGAATTTACCAACCATCAACGTTTCTTGCGCGTAGACGTATTCGAGGACTGGGTCGAATGGGGAGTCAGTGTCAAGGTGAAGGACACGGTCAGCAACAAGAGACGCCGCCTGGAATGCCTTCTCATCCAGGGCATCCAGTTCTAGTGTAGCTATAGTAACCCCAAGCTCCCGGCGCGCAGTCCGCAGGAGGCCGAGTGTTGCCGCGTACCGGGGGTCTGAGCACCCCACCTGAGACGGCCGGGTTACCCACAGCATTGGGGTTTTATCGAGAGATATGATCATATTTCGGAGGCTCAGGTATTTGCTTTCGCTTAGCAAGTGTAGTTGGGGAGACTCCAACTCCAGCAAAGAAATAACCGTCTGATCCGCAGGCAATTCATCTCCAAGATGTCGGAGATCGGTCGTGAACCCACGCGCACGAAGGATGGAAACGAAAAGACTCAAATCATCGGACGTACTTTCATGAAGCACGGTGAGCCGTCTTCCTGCTTCGGTTCGAATCTCTGGCACGGACGAAATGATATGAGCGTTCATATGGCCATCGTGTACCACGGAATCTGTTCCTGAAAAACCAGCAGCGCGAAGCTCTGAGTCCCATCTTTCCGGTGACACATAGGGTTCCCATGGACGATTATCGGTACTGAGCCACCAGCCAGGCAAGGTACCCATAATGTAGTTAATCCATTTGGTAACAGGTGCCAGTTCTTGTAGGAATAGTTTACCATTGGGTCTAAGCAATGATTTCACATTTGCGAGCGTTTGCTGGAGATTCGGAGTTGCATGAAGAACATTCGACGCGATTATAAGATCGTAGGATGCATCGAATCCTTGGGCAGTCAGATCAGCGGTGATATCAAGCGGGCGATAATCGATGCCATCGTAAGCGCCGAAGCGCTCTTGAGCACCATCAAAGAACCCGGGTGAGATGTCTGTGTATACATAACTTTCATAGAGGCGTTCACCGTGTGGTCCATGCATCGCAGGCAGAATGGTGGCCGTCACACCACCAGTCCCTGCTCCGATCTCCAGCACTCGCATGCATGGCCTGTTGTGGGAAAGGACACGGAAGAAATCGCCAAATTCACACAGCTTAAACCCATAGACTGCCGTAAGCAGGTTGTCTTTCATTAGCAGGCTCAAGGAATCTGCATGACCTTTGAACATTGCTCCGGTTTGCTGGTAGATACGCATTATGGCGGTGGCGACGTTTCTGCCGTCAGTTTGAATTGCTCTCTGGTGCAGGTGGAAGATATGACGGGTTCGATCCAGAGATGACATTGATGCAATCTCCTTGCAGGAGGTAACACTTGCGTAGTCACCTTGTTCAGCACGGTGTCGCTGCTGGCTCAGCCATTCAAGGTATTTGACATAATGTGGTGCAGACAAGTCACTGCAGGACTGCTTCTCGCTCTCAATAATGCATGTCAATGCTAATTCTTCGACGAGGGAAAGGCTATCCGACATTCCGGGAGTTGGTCGTATGAGGCCATTGACATCCACCTCGTCAATGTCTGGCTGCCATACTAGTCGGGCACCGGCGTGGGGGTCAGGGCCACGATCATTTCGCTTTTCGGTTTGAGAAAGTCCAACTCTGAGGCAGGCAAAGACCAGCTCACCGTCACAGAACCCCGCGGAATCCCCGAAGAAAGTATGCCCCTTAGTGTCCGTGACGGTGGACTGGGCCGCAATTGGGCCAGACGAAGAGCGCAAATAGAGTTCACCAATATACGTCGGCACAGCCAGACGATCAAAACTCCGACCTTGCGCCTTGGCGACATTGAACAGCTGGAGCACTGAGCTGATGGTACAGGGGTGAATGACGTAGTTGCTATCCATCTTTTCGCGCACATCCATGACCTCGGCGGTCGCTTCTGGCGCCGTGACGCTGGTGGATATTTGGTCCATGACACGGAACCGAGGCCCATGGTTTGCCCCTGTTCTCTTCATTAAACGGTTCATCACCTCTGTTTTCACTTTCCGAGGTCCCGGGGTCAAACGGATGATATCTAGAGGAAAGTGCCGCCCTCCTCTAGCCTGGCCAGTGCATAGCTTTGTCCATGTGCCTTCAAATTGGCTAGTGATGGTGAAATCATACGATTCCGAGGTTGAAGAAGGCCGAAACTGTGTCAATATTTCCACAGGCTGGCTTTCGTGAAGCGTAGGCTCTTCGAGGAACGTTACGTGCCGCAGAGAAAGATCATTATCTCCCGTAAGCTGGCGGATAGCTTCACCGATCATGCATATATATGATGCTCGCGGGAAAACAATCTTGTCATCGATAACATGATCCCGAAGCCAAGGAACGTTCTCAAGGTAAATTAGAGACCGCCAGAGAGGCTCGGTGTCGTTGCCGTCGGGGATTTTGGATCCCAGAATATCGTGATGAGGAAATTGACGGAATCGCGAGTTTCGGGAAACCCTCGATTCGGACCAGAAGCGGCCGTCATATTGCCATTGGTAGGGCGGGAGATCCCCTAAGGTAGTTCCCCTACACAGGGAAGACAGTTCAACCTTTGTGGACTGGAACAGCCGCCCAGCTGTGCGGAGAACAGAGGCGTATGCATTAGTTCCCCGTACCAGTGTCGGAATATACGGGACTGATCCCGTTTCCGACGCAATATCATGGAGTGCTCCGGCGAGTGCAGAGTGCGGTCCAACTTCAAGGAATGTAGGATGGGATAGGCCACCCGCGAGGATGCTGCTAACAGCCGAGTAGAATAGTACTGGGGAGGTAAAGTTACGGCACCAGTAGTCGGGTCCAAACTCGGCAGCGTTCTGAACAGGCTTTCCTGTCACTGAAGACACGAAAATGGCTGATAGTTGATCGTCATTTTCTGGTTTTTTAAGAGACGCAAGGCGATTCAAGTAACCGTCTTCTGCCTCTTTCATGTGCGCTGCGAGATGGGTTAGTATTTTTTTATACAAAGTAAGGGGAGTGATTTACCTGAATGGTAGGCGCGGTTCACTGCCAAACGCTTGATCGAGGCGCCTGGATGACGGTTTTGTATTTCAACAGCAATAGCATCCAATTCCGACGATTCGCCGCTAAGGGTCACGCTTCTGGGGCCGTTTTCGCATGCAACAATGACCCCTTCAGTCAGTAGAGGAGAGACCTGCTCTCGCCCTAAACTAACAGCCATCATGCCCCCACTTTTTGAAACACCACCCGCGGCCTGGCCTCTGTGGTATGAGACAGTGATGGCCTCGGCAGCAGTCAACGCACCGGCGGCATAGGCCGCAGCGATCTCACCGGCTGAGTGGCCCACCACCGCCGAAGGTTTCACCTTCAGGGATTTCAACACGTCGACAAGGGCGATTTGAAGAGCGGTGCAGCATGGTTGGGAATACTCGGCTTGAGAGAGCTTTGACGGGGATTCTGGCTGAATCAGCTCATCTGAAAGAATAGTTAGCCATCGTTATACGGCTCGCAATGTTTAAAAGGAAATCTAACCGTGAATGGACCAGGACCGCCCGGGTTCAATAGTATCCAACACTTCATCCAGGTGCCGGATAGTGTTCCTTGCAATAAGATTGCTGGTAATTAATTCCTGTCCCATCCCGGGATACTGGGATCCTTGTCCAGTGAAAACCCAAATCAGGTCCGGCGCGGGCCCTGTCTTTTGGACCGGGGAAATATCCCACGCGCCAACCGAACCGACAGCAAAAGCGCGATTCGGGAGAACTTGTCGGTGGCATCCGAGGGTATAACTGGCATTAGAAACTTGAGCTGGATTGGTAGCTAGATAATCCAAGCTCTTCGTTATGCTGCGTTTCACGGTCTCGGAGTGGGTTGCCGAGAACACAAGTAGCTGGGGATCCTCAGAATCCGAGGCGTCGGTTTGCGTTGCTCCAACGACGGACCTGGTCGACTCGAGGAGAACCTAGAGCAATGTTAATTTGGATCACCCGTATTTGCGACCAACCTACATGTCCATTTGCTCCCCCAATGCCAAATCCGTTGAGCCCAACTCGCTCTGCCTTACCTTCTGGCCAAGGTTCGCATTCCACAGGGATCCGGAGGCGGGCCGGCCCGAACGGAACTATACCCATGTTAGCTCATGAACATCCTCGGAACAATAAACGTAAAATCTTACTCTTGGGGTTGGGTGTTGTGAAGTTAATATTAGGGGGAATCGTCTGGTGCTCAAGCGCCAGAACCATCTTGATAATGCTGCTCAGGCCTGATGCTCCCTCACTGTGCCCAATGTTGGGTTTCACCTGGGCAGTCAGTCAGCGTCTAATGGGAAAGAAAGTTCCAGTTATTTTCGTTTCGCATACCGATCCGATCAAAACCCCACCAAGCTCCCCAAACACCTTGGCCACTGCGTTGCCTTCCAGTACGTCGCCCACCATCGTCCCCGTTCCATGACATTCAACCATGGCAGTTTGAGAAAGGTCCGTAATACCAGCCAGCTGATGACTTCGGCGAATGAGAAGCTCGTGGCTTTCTGGGCTCGGAATAAACAAAGGAGACCTGGGTCCATCCGAGTTGATGCAGACAGAGCGAATAACAGACCGAATCGGGTCCCCGTCACGCAAAGCATGCGACAGCCGCTTGATATGGATAGCGTTGACGGCCTCGCCTCGCGCATAGCCGTTTGCGTGGGCGTCGAATGACCGGCAAGTCCCGGTTGGTGAGATAACACGGTGTTCAGACATTGTTACTGTCATGCGTGGTGAAAGAATCAAGTTGCAGCCGCCAACGACGGCCGATGAGCACTCCCCAACGTATAGCGCTTGGCAGGCGGAGTGCAGGGCCATTAGGGAAGAGGAGCAAGCTGTTCGAATTGTCATACTTGGGCCGGTAAGGCCGATCTCTTTCGATATGCGGTTGGCAATAGCGAAGTCACCATAACCCCCGACACGATGCATTCCTTGATGGTGTGGATCTCGGGTTTGTATATCCATCCAATCCTCGCCGAGTACACCTACATAGCATCCGATATCTTTGCCTCGGTGAGACGCTGTCCCGCTACTCTCTAGACATTCGTAAACCACTTCCATCATTAGCCGCTGTTGGGGGTCAAGGAGTTCCAGCTCCTTGGGCGGCATAGACCAGAAAGAGCTGTCAGCTGCAGCGAGGTCGACGTCAAGGAAGTAGCCGTATTCTGTGCAAGTATGGCCTGGCTTTCCTTTCGGCCCGAAGAATGCGTCCACGTTGTAACGATCAGCAGGAACGCGGCTACGGCCGCTGCCCTTGCTGGTCAGGAAGTCCCAGTATTGCTGAGGAGTGCGGACGGAGCCCGGCAGACGCAATCCCATGCCAACGATGGCAATGGGGTCGTCCACCCAAGGACTAGTATCATGCTGGCCGTTTGAGGAAGTAGCTTGCGACATTCTTACGTGGAATGGGGTGTTGTAACAGGGCATACAAATTCAAGTCAATGATTGGAAGTAAGACACAATAAGACAGCTTGGATAGACATGCTCATAATGGTGGGAATGTTCGCCCTTAAATAACAGTTCAAACACAACGAAGGTTGTCAGTTCCGCACTCGCATGCTGTAGCTCGGCTATGCTGTACCAACTGCTTCCCATCGCTGCATTCAGCCGCCGTCGCATAAAGTTTGGTCACCCTCCATGAAACTCGAACCCCTCGTGGAGACTTGCATGGAGGGGTGCGTCTACGCAGGGGCCGACATGGCCGGCCAATGAATGAGCTTATCCCAGCACTCCTGGAGCAGAGGTGCGTCACGAGCAAGGCATCTGCATTGTCATCACAGCACTATCGTTCAATAATCCAGGCTATGGGTCATCTTGGGGAGCGGGATGAGGCACCAAGGTTCGGTGCAAGTCTCCAAGAGACAGCAATGAGAACTCTTTCCATTCCCGTTCAGGAAGATAGAGACGGATAAGCTGAGTTGCCACGCCTTCCAACACATGTGATAGCCAACCATTGGTTCTCCGGTTGGAACTAAGAAAAAAACAGGGACCGAGGAGTGAACAACGCAGTGCCTTAGCTGCATGACGCACGGCGCAGTCTGGCCGGGAGTCCCCGTGGGCCCGCGAAACTGGCTCGATCACACCTTGGATCGATCTCCGAACTCTGTACGACAGGGATAGAAAGCATTTTGACGTGAGCTGAACCATGGATTCTCGGGGCAAGCTTCGCGAGCCAAGACTGTCACTATCAGTGCGTCTCACCAGCCGAGCACAGGTGGGCCGAAGTGTGGCGAAGCTGCGAGATTGATCAGCGCGCTTTGACGAGGGCTGTGGCTGAGGAGGAAATGGCGTGAGAGAGCCGCCAAGTTCCCAGCAATGGTGTCGGCGCGTCGGCGATGCTCGGGCCCCACGGTTCGGGCTCATGCAAAAGTCCCATCAAGGCGACATGCACTAGTTCGACAGTAGTCCATCAAACGGGGAACGGGGGGCCATCATTCACCCGATGATGTAATTCGATGGAACCAAAGGGATCCGTATTGTCGATCGGTTGTCAGAATCGCGATGACGGAGGAGGGGGAGGGGAAGAACGGGAAACAACAAGAAGCAACAAAGAAACAACAGCCGCACGTGATTATTTGCGACCACTTTGAGACGTTTTCTCACGTTTTGGTTCCGCTGTCGATTCTGATCCATATTGGACCTGGAGCAGAATCCAAATCTTGATCGCACCTCGCAAACCTCTCTCTGAGATCCCCCCACATGTTCACATCGAATGTGAGCAAGCACTGACCAGACCCACGATTGCGATCGATATATTTCTGCAGCGCCCAATGCGGTGCACTAGTTGCCATAGGCTCTCTCAGTCTCAGCCCTTGTCAGTTCCCGCGTTCTATCTCCCTCTCCTACCCAAAGGAGCAGGAGACAAGTCCTCGCCACATTTAATGGTCGCGTTTTGTCGACCAATGAATACTCGTCTGCCTGCTGACAACGGAGGAACCAATGCGAACTGAAGCCATCTCCCCATGGTTGCGATCCCATTGGATCAGATACAGATTAACTTTGACTACGACCCAGAAAGCATCTCCAGAGTGATGTGTTCAGTTCTGCGGAGTTGGAAGGATTCCACAGATACAGGAAAGCCCACTCCAAGCGGGGTGGTAGATCATGAGGGGTTATGGCCACTATATTTGGAAAAACCAACAGCTTGGGTGCTGATAAGGACCGCGAGTTGCGGCATGAGAACATTATATTTGTCAACACGAGCCCGTTTCCTTCAAACAATTGGTACATGCTGTGAGCTAAGCAGTAGCGCTTCGATATCACGGAAAACAACATCTTTGAAGTACTTTTCCCGTTGGTGATCGGCTTCCTCGCGGGGCACCGCAGTCGCACCCAGAAGTGACCACTCGTCGATAGTTGCCCGATACCACGCGTCAAGGTCATCTTCATTGGAAAGGCGGGCCGATATGGACTCTTTGCTGGCATACTCTCGCTGTTACTGCGTCAGTGGAAGCTGCAGATGGAAGGAGGGCGTGCACCAGAAAATACCTGCAGTTTAATTCCATAAAACTTCTCGACTTTTTGGATTGCCTGATTCCAAGTGCCCAGCTCGCCATAAACCCAAGTATACTCTGGCCAGTCATCATGCGGAATCAACGCAACAACTGCCTTGGCCATATCTCTTGTCGCGGTCCAACCTATAGGCTCGTCACCCGTTCCAATAACACGGACGGTCCGCTTTTCCAAATCAATAGGCCAACCCTGTGGAAATGGGCGGATATATGTCTTCTGTGAGCCTGGTGTTTGAACAAAGTAATCGGCTAACCAACCAAGATTGACGACAGTGAAAGTGACGTCTTTCTGGCTGGTCAAGATTGGGCGGAAAGCGCTGCGGGCGCGAGAGGGCCCGCGTGGAACACCATAGTCTCTAGTGTTTCCGAGAAATTCACTTGGTATGAAACGCTTGCAGGATTTCGAATCCCGACAAGCGGACAGCAATGCTTCATGCAGTGATGTGTATGTCGTGGGATCGTCGGTGGACAGCGCCGATATCAGAGCCCTAGTCTTGGGGAGGGAGTCCAATATTGGGAGTACGGACTCGCGACTGTACTCCTTTACTATTTGGACGTCCACTCCAAGAGCATCGAGAAACGGCCGGTTATTGCGCGAAATGACAGCGACGCGGTATTTACCATCAGCAATGAACTCCTCGATTAGATACCGGGCAATATTGCCGGAACCAGCGATAACCACCGTTTCTGCGGACGACATCTTCAAGGCGTTGACCTGATTATGACGGCACTTTCCTGTGTTCCTCGGAGAATAAGGTCAAAAGTAATGGTATTGAGATCTGTAAAGAAGGTCTAGGTACAGGCAACCTGTATAAATATTTATAACTTTCAAGTAACCAAGGGAGGGGGACGATAATCCGCCACTCTCCGTCGTCTCCAACACCGCCAAGGCTGGACACCTTGGATTGAGCTCGGGCCGGATCGCGGATCGAAATGTACGAGCGATCTGCTGATAAATCAGGATTGACGCCAAGGTCGAAGGGGGGGTGGGATGAAAGCCTGTAAGGTTACACTCACGCCAGTTTCTCAGTAGCTCGCGCGAGCTATGCACGCGAAAAGTGATTCCAAACGACGAGTGTGACTCAGTCAGGCAGGGATTGTTTGCAACAACCCGCCAACCAGCACCAGCGCCTTAGGAGACACCGTTTACTGCTGGATTCCAGTACACGGTGATCCCCCCCTTATCACCAACCACGGGATCCAGCTCTGGAGTAGCAACATTCCATACCTCGTCAAACCTGCCAGCATGCTCGCCTCCCTCCGCCCACGTCCAAGTAAATCCTCTTGGGTACGCGCCCAGCATCGTAAACTCAACCAACGGTAGTTCGCCCACTAATCCTCTCTGGTCATTGGACTCGATATGGTGCGCATCTCCTGTTAGACACTCTGACTCCGGCATTGTCGTGTTCGGATTATAGTTTTTATGCGAGACACCCGCTGGAATGACGAATACGTCCCCTACATTTGCAACCATGTCCAAGCCTGCTTTCTCATTCGCGCCACCGTAGGTATGTTTCTCTGGATCGTCATCTAGGTCCGCGACGCCCCAGCGAATGGCACCGGGGCCTGAAAGCACGACCATTACCTCGTGAGTCTGTCCATGGTAGTGCGATCTCTGGAGGCGGCCATATCTGGTCACCCACTGAGGATCCCAACCATTCTTCTTGAAGGTGTCGTATACAAGAACGGGGTCAATTTTGCCGTCTCGGAAGAAGCAGTTCTTGTACAGCAAAAGGGGCTTTGGTGAGTTGGGGATAAGGTCTGTGGGCTTAATATTGTACGCAATTGGCTCCGGTAGCTCCATTATGCCAAGTGACATACAGGGTGCAAGGAAAAAGATCCACGACAACCTGAATAAGGTTAAGAAGAAGTGCGAAACGTTGGCGAGTCACAGACTGATGCTTTATAGATTGTCAGATATCGGAAACAACTCCGGGGAAATGCGGGGTTAGCGCCTGCTATTCCCTGTCACCGGCGGTGGCTACCGATATCATGTCCTAGTGCGGATTGGCTTCTCCAACTTCCTGGAATCTTGCCTAAAATTCATTCTCGTATTGGTGATGATGATATGCTCGCCGAGAACTGGACTGTTATTCTTGGTCCAGCAAGATACGGGGAAGTATGCATCGCGCTTGGGACCGGTGAACCTTCCGGACTGCTGGGGAAACCAGTAATCCAAATAAGCAAATATTCACACGTTTCTGCGCAAGGGATCTCATTTACCAAGAATAAGGCTCTGAAGAATCTACTTTTCTCGATATAATCCAATCCCTCATGCCTTTTAACGAGGAGTTACCTCAGAGAATCAATCCCGGCTTTCCTCCCCGAGCGAACAACATCTATTTCTAAGACTTGTCACGATTTTCGATTTCGTGATATGCATTGGCAGAGATGCAGAAACTCTGTTTCTCTTTAAACGAAGTACTCCGTACTGAATTCATGCTACCACGTAACTCTCGCATTGAAATCCCGAGATAGAACCCCGGGGTTTGGCCGGACCCGCACCGCAGACTCGAGCCAACCTTTCCCCAAGAGGCAATATACGGGGCATACTTGGCCTCCCACGCCGGTCATCGGGGCTCGAGCTCCCGCAGTGACCATCGCATTTCATTTTTCAGTCCGTTATCGCCCAGCCAGTGCATTCACCAGAGTTCATGGTTTCTGCAATAACGACGGAATGGCAGGTGAACCCGATCCCGAGAATATAATCACCCCGGCCCAATCGCACGTCGGTAAAGGGCTCGACAAGAAGACGATCCAGGACGATGCCGTTTTCGGAGAGATCCAAGAAGGCGGCGTCAACTATCGCGACGTGAGTCACGAAAGACTTCGTTTGAATGCCACTCTAACCTTTCTCAGGTCGGGTGGAAGGGGACTACGGCCCTGATGTTGAAGACTCAGATGGGACTGGGCGTGCTATCCATTCCCCAGGTCTTCGATACTCTGGGTATAATACCGGGGATTATCATCGTGCTCGCGGTATCCTTCATGACGGGGTGGTCGAACTGGATGGTTGGAGTCTTTAAACTCCGCCATCCGGAAGTATACGGCATTGATGATGTTGGAAGGATGCTATTTGGCCGTGTTGGCTTCGAGCTGCTGGGTGCTGCGTATAGTCTGTGTAAGAATTCCTCCCTCCAGTATTGCCTAGGCCTTCTTTTAACATCCTGAAGTCTGGATCTTTGTGTCCGGTTCGGCAATGTTAAGCATCTCGATTGCTCTCAACGCACTATCCTCCCACGCAATTTGTACTGCGATTTACGTGGTTATTGCTGCCATCATTGGGTTCGTCCTTTCAAGCATCCAAACCCTCGCTCGCATGAGCTGGCTTGCTTGGGTGGGTACAATATGCATAATCCTTTCAGGTAGGTCATCAGTGCTGGTGGTTCTTCTATTCTAACAGCTCATCAGTGTCCATTGTCACCATTGCCGTTGGAGTCCAAGGTCATCCTCCCGCAATAGATGGTATTATCCCTGAGCCCGACTACAAATTGTTCGGCAGCCCGACTTTTACCGATGCCATGAGTGCTATCTCAACTGTGTGTTTGAGCTATGCTGGGACTCCCGCTTTCTTTAACATTGTCGCGGAAATGAAAGACCAACGGCTCTATAATCGGTCGCTGGCTGTGAGTCAGAGCATTATTACAATTGTCTATATTGTCTGCGGAACAGTTGTATATCTTTACTGTGGATCACACGTTGCATCCCCAGCGCTTGGTTCAGCAGGGGTACTCATCAAGAAAATATGTTATGGCATTGCTTTACCAGGCCTGATTGTTTCAGAAGTAGTGTTACTTCATGTAAGTCCTTTTACTGCTTCCGGCTTTTAGAACTCTGTCATTACCCATCCACTACTAACAACCCCATAGTTACCCGCAAAACATATTCTGGTCCGCATTCTTCGCGGCTCCAAACATCTAACAACCCACACCACAATCCACTGGGTAACATGGCTAGGCTCCACATTCACCGTCTCACTAATAGCCTACATAATCGCCAGCGGGATTCCCGTTTTCAGCGGCCTTGTCTCCCTAGTCGGTGCCCTTTTCGCAACCTCGCTCATCTTCCAGCCCATGGGTTGTATGTGGCTGTACGATAACTGGGGCACTGGCCCGGATGGGAAATCAGTCTGGTGGTTGGTCAAGGCGGCCTGGAGCTGTTTTATCATTGCGGTTGGGTGTTTCCTCACTGTTGGTGGGACATACGGCTCTATTGTTAGCATTAGGAGTTCTTATGATGAGAGTGGCGGGTCGGCGGCATGGTCCTGTGCTAATAATGATCTATGATGAGGTTTATGTTTTGATATAGTTGAGTCTGCAAGCATTTGGCATTATGCTAGGAGTATACTTACAAATCAATAGCTCAGCCCCTGCGACTGACCATGCAGCCAGATGTGATTCTAGTCTACAAATTTGAATCACTTTCGCGCCGACCAATTCCATCCATACAAAATAAGCATCAACCGTCACCTATTTCAGGGGACATAAGAAACTATGGTCACCTCCATCATAGCAGATACAGTATGCAATATCCCATTCATCGACTAGATCCCTGTGCTCCCGGCCCTTCCCAGCAGGGGAATTTTCGGCGCGACCTGCCCACTTGGTCATCTCCAACTGAGAAATTGCCTATCTTGACCATAGCTCAAACGGGCAATTCTGCTGCAGGATTTCAGGCAATACGATTCTGTGGAAGCCCCTGTTTCTCGCACTATTTCGGGTCTCCGTAAATGACTGGCTGTATATGGCAGGTGGCACTCCTGCACGCTCATAGTATACGACAAGACAAATCCTAGTATCCTCTCCACAATCTAAATCTCATAACTCTACCGACCCAGTCCCTATGTCGTTTGCCAAGCAATACAAGATGTACGCCCTTATATTGTTCCTGTCACTCGCCGTCTTCCTCCTGAAACCCCTGGTTACCTACCTACTCAACCCTAAAGGCTTCAACAAATACCCGCCCTATAACCCCCTCTGCGCCGTTACAAACCTCGCCTGGTGCTTCGAAACCTGGCGCGGCGGCATCCGCTCCGCAAAACTGTCGCAAATGCATAAAGCACATCCAGTCATTCGGATCGGCCCCAACTCTCTCTCCTACGGACACCCAGATGCATACGCCGATATCTACGGGCATGGAACGAAGTGCGTGAAAGATGCATTCTACCAGACGAAGACGACGCATTTTAACCTGGGCAACATAATTGATAAGGCCGAGCATACGCGGAAGAGGAAGACGCTAGCTTCGGCGTTTTCAGCGAGGAAAGTACTGGGGTGGGAGGGCAAGGTTGCGAATGCTGTGAGGGACTTTGTTGAAGCTTGTGATCGGTATTGCACGGAGCCATTCCAGGGAAATCGTATACCGAAGCCGGAAGACTTGAAATTCGAATTCCGGGCTTGGTCGAACTTCTTCACGATTGATGCCATTGGAGACATTGCGCTTTCGGAGAGGTTGGGGCTTCTCGCTGCAGGAAATGATGATGTTGCTGCTGAGACGGTTGATGGGAGGGTGTATACAACGAACTATCGAGACTGCTTGCATGCGAGTAAGATAGCACATACCAGGATTGCGTTCGCGGACAAATGGTATCATTTTAACAGCCGATACTTGACTCGACTGATACCTTCTTATCGAACGCTCTGGAAACTGACAGACGGTTGGGATGACATTGTTCACCACCACGCGAGCAAGCGATTGAAGCGATATATCGCAGGCGAGAAGCTGGACGACATATTCCAATACCTACTATACGGTAAAAACGGGCAGTTTTTGAATCTCGAGTGGGGGGAGATTGCGGCTGAGACCGCAGTGATACTCGATGCTGGGTCAGCCACGACGGCAATTGCGTTGAATAATGTGATATACTGGCTCCTTCGGAACCCGAGCTGTCTTGCGCGTCTCCGAGAAGAAGTCGATGATGCGCTCGAGGCAGCGGATGTAGTCGCCCCATACGAAAAGGTCAAGAACCTCCCATACCTCCGAGCCTGTCTTGACGAAAGCCTCCGCATAACACCGCCATTCAGCTATAACCTACCCCGCCGCACTCCCTCAGACGGAGCATATATCCTTGGCGAGTTCGTCCCTGGAGACACTACTGTATCAATGTCCTCATACGTCGCACACCGAGACGAGGAAGCATTCCCGGAAGCTGAAAAGTACATTCCTGAGAGGTGGCTCGGTGAGAAACGCAAGGATATCCAGTCCAGTTTCGTCCCATTTAGTGCTGGCTCAAGAGGTTGCATTGGTCGAAATATTAGCTATTTGGAGCAGACTGTCTTGGTGGCGAGCCTTGTGTATCGGTATGAATTTACCCTGCCGGGGCCGGATTGGGAGCAGGATCGAGTTGAGGTGACGAATTTATTGCCAGGACCATTGCCACTGAAGGTTTGGAGAAGGGAGCAATCTGTGTAGCTTGTCTAAATGTTTACTCCATGGTAATTGCTAATAGATGCGCAATTTTGGAAAGACTTATTGCTCCTAGGATGAGCGCAACTTCTCAGTGATACCTCCGGGGAAAAGGGAAAACGTACCTGCAGTTTGTGTATGTAATTATCGCTGGTGCAGGGCTGGACATGCTATCCACACCGTTGTCCATTGATCTGTGTCAACCACGTGTTTGGTTCTCGGAGAGAAATGCCTTAGTAGTGAATCTGATGGATGGAGTGGAGCCCAGAGAAGGCGCCCCTTCCAAATCGGGAATGGAGAGCAACCAGCCCCATTGCAACAGATGTGCTTGACGCACGTCTTATTCCGGCCAAACATTGAGTACAGAGGTGGTTCTAAACAGCCAAGTCGGATTTGATCTCCCGTAAGTTCCATCCAAGTACTAGCAAAGGCGGCCTTTGACTTTGTCCCGGCACGGAAATGGCAGGCCGCGCCAACTCTGGGCCGGGGCAAACTTCCCTCTTCGAGATCGAAACACGGAGAATGCGACTGGATCTAGGCCCGCCACGCGATTTCCCCGCACTACCCCAGACAAAGCCATTAGAGTTGCCGATCCGGGGTTGACTGGTGGACGGACAGAATCGCCCCTTTCTGTGTAACCCTTTCTCACTGGCTGGTGGCGCTGCAGAGTGCGCCTTCACATATAAAGCCCCATCTCCCCACGACCATTGCTCCTTCAATGAGATTCAACATAGCGACCCAGTTTTATCTTTGATTTGGTTTACACCCGCATTTGGCCCAATTCTACCATGGCTGCCCTTCAAGACGACGACGAGAAGACTGGCCCCGTCCATGTCGAATATGACAGCCATGACACCCCAGCGGACAACAGCATCGAAGACATCTCGACCAGCTGGTTTGTCTGGCTTGTGTCATTTACGGCGTCCATTGCTGGTGGCCTGTTCGGCTACGACACCGGCATCATCTCTGCTGTCCTGGTCTACCTAGGAACCGATCTCGATGGCCAGCCAGTGTCGGAGAATGAGAAACAACTGATTACCAGTCTCTGCTCTGGTGGCTCTTTTGTCGGCGCGATTATTGCTGGACTTACTGCTGACAAGGTACTTCATTGATACCGGCTGCCTGGCCCATGCTGAATGAGAATAGTTTGGAAGAAAGCCTGCTATCTATGTTGGCTGCGTGCTCTTCACCGTCGGCGCGGTCCTCCAAGGCGCAGCATACACCATCGCGCAGATGTCGGTTGGTCGTCTGATCGTTGGCTTCGGCGTTGGATCTGCCTCGATGGTTGTCCCTATGTATATCGCCGAGATCGCACCTACAAAGGTCAGAGGGCGTCTGATCGGCCTGAATAACATGTCAATCACCGGCGGACAGGTCATATCCTACGGTATCGGCGCGGCCTTTGCACACGTTCCACACGGGTGGAGGTATATGGTCGGTCTGGGAGGCGTTCCCTCAATCATCCTCGCATGCCTGCTCCCCTTCTGTCCCGAATCCCCCCGTCAGCTCGTCTACCACGACAAGCACGAAGAAGCAGAAGCCGTAATCCGAAAGATCTACAAAGGCGCGACGGACGCGCAAATCCAATCCAAAGTGCGCCTCATCATTGCCGCCTGCGACGAGTCCAAGGAACTCAACAAGGACGCAACCCGCTGGTCCAAGATCAAGCTCCTCCATACCAACCCAGCCTACTTCCGCGCCCTCGTATGCGGCTGCACATTTGCAGTCATCGCGCAGATGTCCGGCTTCAACACCCTCATGTACTACTCCGCAACGCTCTTCGACCTCGTGGGCTTCTCCGACCCCGTCGCCGTCGGCCTGGTCGTCGCAGGCACAAACTTCGTCATGACCTGGGTCAACATGATGACCGTCGACCCCGTCGGCCGTAGACGCATTGTCCTCCTAACATCTTGGGGCATGTCAGCTGGGCTCATCGCCGTCGCCGTCGCATTCCTCTTCATCCCCGTCGACACAAACACGCTCGCTCTGGAAACAGATACCGTCAGCCCCGCCGCCATCGTCGTCCTCGTCTTCATTATCTGGTTCGTCTTCTTCTATGGTGTTTCAATGGGCAACACTGCCTGGATGAATACGGATTTCTTCCCCATGGAAGTTCGCGCGATGGGTACAATGTGGCTTACCTGCTGCTGCTGGGGCGCCAATATCATTGTCTCGAGCACGTTCTTGAGTATGATGAAGGGGATTACCCCCAGCGGGGCGTTTGGGTTCTATGCGGCTGTTTGTGGGATTGGGTATATTTTGATTTACTTCTTCTATCCCGAGGTTTCTGGGTTGACGCTTGAGGAGATCAAGGAGGTGTTTCAGCACGGGTTTGGCGTTGCTTATGCGAGGAAGTTGAGGAAGGATAGGAAGGCAGGTATTGTTAGGGATATTGGCAAGGAGAAGGATGTTGAGGCGTAGATGTCTTCATTATATTATGGATCCTGAGATCGCCTCCGACATGTTAGAACAGTTTGCCCTAGATAGGATAAACACCATTCTAGAATCGGTGAAAGCAAGAGCAGTTTTATTAACCAAAGGCACCAATTCCATCCCTATGTCATAAATACATATGCATATCGATATCTACATTCAAAGAAAACCATTTTATAAGACAGAGCAAGGCGCAGAATGACCTAGAGCAAGACAGCAGCCGCACCAACAGCCATCACCACAACCGCGGAGAGCTGCACGGAGACAATGCCAGCCGCATCCTCAGGCTCGTCCCCGGTGGCTTCAGCACCAGCCTCCTCAGTCGACGAAGCATCGTCAGTCTCACGGGGAGCATCGCAGTGCCAGTGGTCGCCGTGGGGTTCGCAGCCGACAGACTCGGTAGGGCTGGGTGCGATGGACCCGGAGCCTTCGGAATCAGCGCTGGATGTAGCAGACGAAGAGTCGGAGTCAGAGTCCGAAGTGGTTGTGGCGGGGGCGTCGCAGTGCCAGTGGTCACCGTGGGGTTCGCAGCCGATGGACTCGGTTGGGCTGGGAGCGAGGCTTTCGGAGGTGGAATCGCTGTCGGCTGTGGAGGTTGCGGGTGCGTCGCAGTGCCTGAGACTGTTAGTTAGGGTTGCGTACTGAAGAAATGGAGTATAGGCTGTACCAGTGGTCGCCGTGAGGTTCACAGCCAACGGACTCCGTGGGGCTAGGCGCGAGAGACTCAGAGGTGGACTCGGTCTCTTGGGCAACGGCACAGGCTGACAGAGCCAGAAGGGCGAGGATGGAGAACTTCATGGTGTGTAGCCTTTAATTGATCTGAAATAAGGTGCAGGTACGAAGGTGGAGGTGTTGCGGAGGGAAAAGCACCGGCATGGCAGAGGTGGCAGGACCAGCAATTTATAGCATCAACCCGGCCAGCAGAGACTTCGCTTCCTCTCTGCCACTCCCACTGCACCCCACGCTATCTCAGCCCATTCTCGTTCATTTCTGGGCGGAGTCCTTGGCAACCCCCAGGGTCCCCAGGGTGCAAGACAAGAGAAGGGCAGTCCACGAGATGTCAACCCCCAATGGGGCTATTGTCCGAGCCTAGATCATCGATAACCACTGCAATCTCGCGTCAGGATGCATCCATAGCTATCTCCACTCCAGGAACAGGGTCTATCGCGCGATATCACAGGGCGAGGAGATCCGCATCACCAACCGCCAAGACCAGTCCCTGGAGGTGCCAAGGATGCTTGAGAACCTTGGGGATTGCCCAGCCATCTCCGGCCCACTTCGTCCTGAGGGGTTTGTGCCTGTAAGATCTCGGAGAGTTGTCTTGCGACGAATCAGCTATTTGCGGTTGCGCTGCATGCGCAGGGAGCTGCTCGCCATGTGGTGCTGCTGCCCCATAACAGTACTTTGATGAAGGTGAGACAAACGGACTGAAATTCTTTGGCCTATTAAACGACTGTGCTCCGGGTGGAAGGCGGCCTGTGCCGAATGGACTGGCTAGGTTAGTTGATATCTTTGAAGCGGCGTTGGGAGATTGTGGAGTGAGAGAGCCTGCAAGGTATCATTGCATCACCCAATGTTTTGGGGCTTAATATCCCGCATATATCGATCTCTAGTCCCCCGATGTGAATGAAGCAGGCTCAACCTTGCCAATATGGCCTCACTCAGCGTGGTCAAAATCAACACAAGAGAAACAGAGCTACGGCAGTTGATATTGTATCAAGTCGATACTTGAAAAAAGACTGTGATGGCGCCTCTAGACCAACAACTTGCATCCAGTCTGCCCCTACATGAGTCCGCCTCCATGTCGCACTGAATGTTTTACCATCGCCATACTAAAGGGACCCCGTACAAATATGCTTCACTCACAAGCAATTCGCGTTAGATGACGTCTACGCTCCTTGGGCTGGAATCGTCCAAGCCCGGCTTTAGCATCGAGGATAAAATCGCAGCAGAGCATGAACAGTTGTTCAGTACTCCTGTTATCGCATCAGACCGGAAACAAGACCAGCGTGTTTTAGGATGGCCAGACGTATCATCCAGAACCATTCTTGCTCCCTGTCCAAGCACACAGCAGACATTCAGCCGCTTCCTCTGCTCTAAGTTGGCCACCAGATTGGGATGAAATGAAACACTCAGATACGGAAGCACGATAGGAAAGCCCATCTGGATGAAGAATGAGTGAAGGCTGTGCCAAAAGTCCACCGCTAGCACTACGGATTCTCAGGGCCAAGGCAAGGCTGAATGGGGGCAGACTGCGCAAGAGCTGCATATCATATAAACCATCATTGGTCCACGTGTTGCGGTACGCGCCCAACAATGGACGAATATGGATCTGACCGTATTTAACACTAACTGGTGCCCCTTCATGTCAGAAGGCTGTGTTCAAGTGCGAACGAAATGACATCAATACAGCGAGTCGCGGCCAGTGCAGTCCAACTCAACCCCGAAGCCAACTTCTCTCTTTTCCACGCCAACTTCGATTTCTCCTTGTTCAAATGTGAAGCCCCTGCCGAGCTTTTGCCCCTTGGGGAGTCTCTCTCCAGGCAACGGCGAGAGTTGGCAGAGGAGGGCTCTTTCCATATCCTCGCCCGGCGACTCGGCATCCTATTTGAAAAGGTTCTCCCTGAGGTTCCCTCCCTGCTGAAGGCTTACGGTTCCCGTGCCAGTGAGATTGCATCTGAGTTGGATAGAGCCGGGGCACCCTCGAAGAGCATCGCGGATGGGATTTTCGGTCCCCATTTGGGTCTTGATACCACAACCATCTGGGCTGGTGCTACTAGCGGCAGCTGTGCACTGCTGATGCATCTTCTTGCCTGTATGTTAGCTCGAATATGGTCCCCTCAGGAAGCAACCGCAATCTGGGCTGAGCTTGTCGATGAGCGGCGCCAGGAAATCAAGAATCAGGCAATGGAGAGTGACAAAGCGAGTAATTTCTTCGCTCAGCAAGCAGCGCTCTACGAGACCGATTGGTCTAATCTGCAGGCCTGGGACGCCAGCGCCCGTGCATGGCTCCAGGTCGCAGATAATAGCTCGGTCAAGCAGCAGCAGAAGCGCGTCGAGCTGATTGCCAATAACCTATCGGTGGCAATCCAGACTCAAGTGACCCCGGATGGCATGACAATCTCAGCACCTGGTAGAAAGATGGTATATGGAAGTGTACTTCACAACTTCCGTGCTGCACTATTCGCACTGGACAACTTGGTCTCGGGGCAGCCACAGCGCATACTGGACGGGGGGGTCCTTCTCGGTCTTACATCCTGGCATCTGTATCCGGACCTGGTGATTCTTGGACCCAAAACAAAGGACGTCTTTCAAAAGGATCTTCTCATCGCCCCTTGTGGAGTTGCAACCCTCTCCATTGCTTACGACGAGGATCCGAATGGCAACCAGGACGGCGTCTACTGGTCGTTGCCTCTATCCAGCCTTCGCTACTATGGTACAGTCCAACGCAAGCGTTCCTCCTTGCGGGACTCCAAGAAATTGTCATTTCCCGAGTTCCAGGCGTTGATATTGGGTGCCTCGCTGGACAGCTTGGATGGCCTTTCTGCGGCTGCCGATATTCTGAAGTGTATCTGGGAGTTCAGTTTCAGCGTGTACCAGGACATATTGCAGAAGATGCAGAGGGCCCCAGCTCGCCTTGACTGGACAGTTAAATCTCAAATCACAAATATGGATACCGGTAAGCCCATGTGGGAAATGCCAAAGGAGGAAATACGCGACCTTGGAACTGTGATGGACCATCTCCATCTGCTGTCTCCGTTGATGGGAGGCATTGAGCTTTATTTGTCCAGAGCTGAAGAAGAACGGGCAAAAGCACTCCAGCTTATTCGATACGGTGCAAATTCTGCTGCCTCTTGGATAGGGAATAAGAGGCATAGCTCCGATCCTCCGTTCTTCGGTGTTGCGGATTTGGCATTTATCCTGGGAGCAATCCAGACACCGGGGGACCGAGTCCAGGTTCTCCAGAGGATCTGGCAATTGCATGGATCCCCGTCAGAAGGGTGTATTATTCGCTTCCGCAGAGAAGACAGCACATGGGGCTATACATGGCTATCGTCGACAAAGAGTGCTACCAGCGGAAAGAGAAGCAGGAGAGAATATGAATCGGGGGTGTGCGAAACTGACAGCGTTAGAATCCCCGATGATGAGGACTGGGCGTTTGTGTCCTCCAAGTTGGATGGCCCCCAGTTTGGTTCTGTTTCGGGAGATTACTATTCTTGTGATTTGCCAGAGTCAATAAACGGCGAATTACATGGGTATCGTTTCGGTAACTTCATACGAGACGAGCCCATGGAGGCTACACCAATAGTATGGGACCTGGTGCTGGGGAACCACGGCCTGGCTGGTGTATACACAAGGCATGATAGGCCACCAATAGCTCGTGAATCTATACCACGGTCGACCGTCCCCCTTCCGGTCCTCCGGGAGCTGGTTAACCATGGATGCTTGGACTTGGTTACTGTGATGGAAGGCATAAAAGGCTTTCTCGCAACTCATCGTCCGGATCATCACTTCTCTCTCCTAGCCCTGGGTCGGGTCATCGAGCACTACAAGCGCGAGCTACCACATATTACAGTGCCGATGAGCGTTATCAAGCAGTCACCATGGACCTGGAGCTGGGCAAAGCTAGTGGTGACGGAACTAAAGAGTCAGCGGCGTACAGCTGCCTCTCTCACGCGCGATGGAATCATCACAGACAAGATATATCCCAGCCCGCTGACGCGTCAGCAAGCGTTTGCGTTGATCCTCCAGTTTGAATCCGGCACGCTATCAGCCGAAGTGAACGAGATGGATAAAGTGATGGCAATCTCGAGTGGAAATTCTCTATTTATTGCTCAGCGAGTCCTGAGTGATCCCATCCCGCCAGACAACATGGCGTCTTGCGCTGTGGCACACGCTCTCGGAAACGTAGGAAAACCAGGTATTGCTCTGCTTTTTGCGCCGGAGCAGCCGCTTGTCAGGGAGCATGATGTCGAGAGGTGGCAGATTGTGAATCACAACCTCTTCGATGGCAGCCAGGCCGGAGGTGTGTTCGATGGGTCCTCTTTACACATGTCCTTTACAGGGTGGGAGGGGCCGTTGAGGGTTCGTGGCCCTTCCGCATTCAGAGGTATGGAGGCGTATAACCTGGAAACGAGGATCTCCATGTATGACCGGGCGGAGTGGGTTGCTGATCTTAATATTCTCGAGTCGTTGACGTCTTCCCCCAACCTCAAAGTCTGCGGAGTGTATGGTAGACAGTGTGACCATGATCCATCTATTGCAGCGAGTGGCGCTGAGCTCGTCTCCATCGACTGCTGGGAGGAGCTCCTGAGCACAGCAGACAGGCCGATGGTGCTGCGGTCTGGATCGTCGTGGATGGTGCGGTTGACGGGGGTCAGTATTGCCTATTCCAGGGGGTTCAAGTGCTTTCTCCTCCCTGCACATAAAGAGTTCTGCTGGACATGCGTCGTCGAAGAAGCTGATACGGGGCAAAGAGAGGATCAGAAGCTGTTATTCGTATATTAACAAGGGATCTAGGCTCTAAGCCAGTTTATAAATGATACGTATATAAGTAAAAGTATAAATATATATATATATATATATGTATATGTGTGTAAAAAAAAGTATATCACGCTTCACGCCACCAACCAACCGTCGCATAGAACGCAGAACAAATCCATCATAAAAAATCCCAACGGCAAAAGAAAGAGCTTGCCAAAGATTACTCCTCCCACAAACCACCCCCCTCCCCATCAAGCAGCAGCTTCCACTTCTTCCAAAACCACGGCGACACCTCCCAGCTCCTCAAATCCCATGGCTGCCCACTCCCATCCCCAGGCTTACAAACCAACCCCCCATCAATAATATCCATCTTCAAATCCGCCATATCCACCAGATGTGGGAGCGTCGCGCTCAGGATGATCGCGCGGGAGCGCAGATCCGCCATGGGGATGAGGTCGAAGATCGGGTGGTGCTGGATAAGAATCTGGGGCAGGGTAGGGCGCAAATGCGTTGGGATGAACGGGTTCGCTGCGATAGCGTGGGCCAGCAGCGATTTGGGGTCTGTAGCTGGTGACTGCACTTCCTGGTACCAGGGGGACCCCAGGGAGGTGCAGTTCAGGCCGAAGAACTGCTCCACGCTCATGCCCAGGCATTCGGCGTTGTACATTGTGCCGGTTAAAAAAAAAGTGCGCAGGGTGTTGAGTTTGTTGATGTAGGGGTCTGCTAGGTGATTCGTATCTGGGTCTGTATGGGAGGTCCGATTGGGATTGGAATTGGAATTGCGATTCGGACTGCGGCGGGAGTCCGGCGGTTTGTTTAGGTTGGGGGGGTCGTTTTTTGATTGATTTGATTGCGGTCGAGGTTGGGATTGTGGTGGCGGCGGTGGTGCTGGGCAGTCAGGGTCTGGTTCTGCTTCGGCGTCGAGGTCAGGGTCGATTACGAGCTCGGGAGACGATGAAGCCCGCGGTGAGGGCGCGGTTTGAGACGGGAGAGGTGTTGCCGGGGCTGGTGGTGGATGTGAGAGTGGGATGGGCGAGGTAGGGTAGCTGTTAGGGTTGTGCTCTGGGGTTCCCTGAAAGGAGAGCAGGAGGTCCTGGTCAATCGGGCCAAGGAGCTCGTCGAGGCTGGATACATGGGAATCGAGATCTGAACCGGGCGTCGGGAAGAACGCATCTAGATCGTGGAAGACGTCCTGGGCATCGAGACCCGGCTGCATGGATCCGGGATACGGCTGCGTGTGCCGATGCGGCTCATCGAGGCTCATCGAGGTTGAACCGTCCGGGGTAGTGACAGCAATCGAGTGTGGATGAACGGGCAGTGGGTCGGGCCCTGCTGCAGCAACGGACACATGGTGAGGAGGGGCATTGGTCGAGGGGGTCAGGATCTCGCCATCAAGTCCCTGAATAGGAAATCTCAACGACGGCGGCGGATACGCAGCAGCAGCAGCAGGCAGGCCTGGGGTCGAGTCTGGAGAATGCTCCACAGGCGGCGGGTGAGGCCGCAAGTGATGGTAAGCGCTAGGGTTGCGGTGCTCGAGCAACTCTCGCTGAGCCCTCTGGCGCTCCTTCTGGCGCTGACCTGTTGTTGGCTGCAGTCAGCGGTGCTGCTCGGGCGTTGACCGAGCCTAAAGCAGGATCCGGTAACATCAACGACGGCTGGGGACATCTTTAAGCACTTACGGTACGCGCGCTGGGCCTCCCTGTTCTGAATCTTGCGGGCCTCGGTGATCACCCGCTTGGGCTTCGGCGGCCCTGCTGAAGAGCGCGACGTGTTCGAGGACGGATGCATGGCGAGCTGGCTTACGGACGACAGTGCTGGACTCTGCAGAACTGAGGTTCTGATGAGAATTTACGAGCAGAACTGGCCGTGGCTGACAGGGAAGCACTCTGCTAGTTGTACCACTTGCGGTCTTGCAAAATGGCCCCCCTCGGGGAGCCCGAGCGCTTGGCCGCGCCCATTTGTCATTTTGTTTTCTTTTCTTTCCAGGGCTGATCTCCCACTCGTCGCCCGGATCCGGCGGCCCAATGGGGTGCCTCCCTGCCCGGGCCCACCCGCCCGCCGTGGTGTATTGGCTTTTGCAAATCTGGAGAATTTGCAATTGGCTTACTTGTGCCTGCCAATCACACAGCGCGTAAGCCACAAATCGCTGACATATACGAGTATACGGCCAGCACCTCCCCGGCCTCTCCTCCGAGTCGGAGCCTACTCATCCCGTAGACTGTATCGCTGCACAAGTCCGGCCTTTGGAAACACAATGGGAATGTCAACATCCACCACCTCTGCACCTCCTGGGTACAGCCTCACGAGGCTGAGCCATTCAGCAGAACAGAACAATGCCATTGCCAACATCTACAACACCTCCTGGTCCGTTCGTCAGCCCCTCCTCCGCACCTGACACCAGATCATCGCCGGAGACCCCCCGACATAACGCTCGTTCTCCCGCGCACGTCTGATCTGCATACTTTCAGCCGCTCAGCCGTTCAGCAGTCCAGTCAACACCAACTCAACAACAAATAGTACGTGATGGCCCGATGGGACGCCTTATACTTATGTCCGGCTCCCAACACGGAGCCGCAAAGCCCGGTCTGTCTTCAAAGATGCACCCCAATCTAACTACATCGGGCAGTAACCTCCTGGCCAATCGGAGGCCTCGCAGCAGCGGCAATTCCGGCGCTAGTACCTCGTATAGTTTCGGGGCTCCCGCCAGTTTGGTTGTTCTTGTAAGAATGGAATGTGGGTGTCGCGAATCATCGTAAGATACGGATAATAACAAATTCTGCACCGGACTTGGTTCTGAAGACGCCTGATGAAGATTTCCCTCACAGTCTCAGCCTCAGTCACTGGATCCTTGGTACGGGTGCTCAACTATTTGAATAACCTGACATCGTGACTGCGGCTTCCATGCCCCACGGAAATCCCGTACTACGAGCCGAGTACCCTGCCGTCTATCAATTTGATTCAATTTGATTCAAATCGCGCTGCTGATCGCTGATGGCGGCGGGTTCAACGGGCGCTCTGTTCGCGGACTACGTACTAATTTCAGTCAGCTCGCCACGCCCCTGGGTGTAGGTTACTTTCCCTTGGAACCTGGCACTGAATGATCGCGATGGCTTGCGAGTTGCTTCCTTTGCCGACTGGGTGGTGGAGACTGCAAAGCCGAAAGCCGCAAAAGCCGAGCTGCAAAGGGCCAGAATGTAGACACCAGACCAGAGGGTCACGGAGCAGGGGAAATTCACCGGGTTAGTTCAACTTTGAGAGACCGAGACCCGGGGCCGCGAGAAGTTGCCGACTTTCCATCTTGGTCCGTGTTGGACTGTTGGAGTCGGCGGACGCCGGTGGCAGACTGGCAGTGGAGATGGAGGCTGGCTTTGGTCGGGGGTTCAATGGCCCTGGAGGATTGCGATTTGCAAGGCGCGTACAGTGTAGACTGTAGTTGACCGTAGTTGACCGTATTAGGCCGGAGTTGGGGAGCAGACGCGAGGCCGAGTTGGAGAGCGTGAAGAGATCAGCGGGCTGTTTCTTGTTGGTGATGTTGGAGAGCCTGGAACGTGGAAAGCCACGGCCAGTCGGGCAGCGAGAGCGAGAGCGTGAAATTTTGGTGTTTTGAAAAAGTGACAGTCTCGTTGGCCTCATGGACCTGGACTCACTCCACAGCGATGGGTCGACGTGGGTCGAAATATACCAAATCCCGGGGCACCTTCACCATTTGAAAATCGCATTCCAAATCACATTTTAGAGTTATCTCAAATCCCAGCAGACGTCAGCTCCGCACTAGTCGTGCTCATCACCGCATTCCTCCGACATGTTGGCTGCATATCCAATGGGCTGGTTCAACGTCGACAATCGATGAGCCATTGAGCCTCCTGCCCCCGAGTCCCGCCTCGCTTGCCCTGGCTGAAACGAACCACGCCCTTTGCCTCGACAAGTTAGCAATTGGCGGCCAATCAACATCCTGTGGGCTGTTGGGGTCTCGAATCCGGTTCCCAGCTGAAGCCCGGATAGTTCTGACCATTCGCTCGACTGCTCGTTCTCTCGAATGCAACAATCCTTCGAGTCGTCCCTTGACTGTGGATCCTGCAACAACTGACGACAAGGAAGACTGAAGAGTCCGTGAAGAGTACGAGTACGTAGCTCTAGCCATCACCAAACCCAACTGGCCAACTTAGTCGCACGACGGACAACCTCGAGACGCGTCTGAGAGTGGACCCTCTTCAACTCGGATGTTGCCAGCAGGCCCTAAAGTCAACCTTACTTCCTCTCGGACTCACTAACACTCCTTCCGAATCGGGATAATCGACGGAGCTGGATCTACGCTTGTCATTAAAGACTGTCCGAGCGCGGTCTACCATTGACCCTAATACCCTTTTACCCCCGGCTGTGCACGCTGTTAAGCTGTAAATAGAACAATTGGAATAGAACAATTGGAATAGAACAAATGAGGATATCCGTTATGGCTGTGCACACTGCACACCGTCCACGTGTGGCTATGTAATGCACCGAGAATAGGTGGCCGTGGTACGTAGTCCCTATAGGGTCAGCTGAGCCTCTCGTGGCTGGGTATACTTCGGCAAAAACATCGTCAGCACCTTAGTCGGACAATCAGTCTAGCATTCCACCGATTCCAGGCACCGGGCCAGGCGGGCACTAAGAATTGGGCTGGATGCAGACGAAGCATTGCCTGGCCCCATTCTGAAACGGCCGGTGTGTGTTGAGTTTGCCAGCCTGCCAGCCAGCATGCGAGTAGCAGTGTGAGTCTGTGACTTTGATGCTGGAAGCTTGGAAGAACAGGAATTAACGAACCCACAGCCGTTAGGAAGTCAACGGCCCCAACAGCTAGGCGAGCAGAGGGAGATAAACGGCCCCCATGTAGCATCGGATCCACCGCTGGGTCCGGAGCCAAAGTTCCAGTCTGTGATGGCTCCACTTTGGTGGCTAGAACTGTGCTATCCTGCATCTCCGAACGCAGCGTGAGGGATATTGAGATGGTTGCAAATGCTGCTACGGGCAGGGTATAGACAGTGACGACTTCTCTATTCATTCCGGGTGTCTCAATTTGATTTTCCTGCTTGAAAGGGGCCGAACGTACAGTATGTTTTGGTGGACCATGCACGGTGGCGATTGGGGTTTATCCGCGGATCTGCAAAAGCATAGCAGTGAAATATCGCTGATACCATCCTATATCCGGATCTACATCACACATGGAGTGGCAGAGCATCGCATTCCGCACGGTTCACGGCGGACCCTCCGTTCCTGTGTTGGTTGTTGGGTTTTGCTGCCGAGCAGTATCAGAAACAGCGCCTTGTAATTCTCAAAACAGAGACGGGGGGCTGAAATCGCTGAACCGTTGAGGCAATTTCACCAAACGGACCCCAATCGACCTCATGTAGCTATCTAGAAACTCACCAGATCCCACGCAGGGCGCCTCAGCCGACGTCACACGTGTGCCGGCGTTCAAACTGCCCGTTTGGCCCCCGTGCCCGATGTCGACCCCCGGTCCGTATGGCAGGCCGCTCGGGGACGGAGAATAGGGGCACCGTGATTCTGTTGAATGGTGTACAATCACAATCCGCATCATGGCATTCCATATTGCAACCGTTGCATACCACCATGCATCAAACGCCCGAAGCACCAGACATCGACGCCCCTGACGGCGGCAGACTCAAGCTCAGCACTCAAGACACCATCGCAGGAGGGATATCCTCAACAAAGAGCGCAGCGCGACCTCCTCGCAGCAGAAGCCTCCCATCAATCGTCTCGCCGGACCCGCCTGAGAACGCTTAACGCCCTAGACTGAGTGCGGAACAGATGTCTCTGCCTCCCATCCGACAAGCACCTCCATCACCCTGAGACCAGGACATTGGAAGCCTTGACAGACTGTTTCGCCGACGGGAAGAGACGGGACACCGCGAACATGTCTCACCGAGAATGGACACACGGGAGGGAGGTTTCAGATTGTTTGAGGTCGCTCGAGTCATATACGAGACTCACTCGTCATGATCATGGCATAAGCATGACATGAGCATGATACGAGCCTGAGCACGATCGATTCAGCGAGGGACGAGGCAATCGTTTGATTTATCTGCAGGTCGCGTTACGGTTCCCGGGTTTCCATCTAGGGTCGCAACATGGACTGCCCGTCAGGTTAGTCCTGCTTCTTTTTTATTGAGACGTGCTATTGTCTCGACTGTCCAAGGCACCGCGGCCTCGTTCGTACGATATGATTTTGGGTGGCCTTTGCTCTCTCGACAAGACAAACCCAGCGAGAGATTGGCTCTCAAAGTTTGCGGCGCAGATACAAAGGGGGCCGGTAGCACAGTCTGAGGTATTCCTGATATAATTCTGGCAGAGCTGACGCAGGGAAACGGGGGAGCATATCTTGCGGATCGAAACATATCCCCATTTGGATAGGACGTGCCCAATAGCTTTGGAGGAGGCGCGGGAGTATCGACCATTCCGATATCGACAGCTGTCTTGTTGGGAGGGGTGCTAGGAACGACTATATTCAAGAGGGCTTGATCCAGCTGCCAGTTGATGCAATTGAATTCGTTCAAAAAGTTCACCAAAAATGTCGTGAAAGCCTCGTGGCCAGCGCTTGTACTTGGTATGGCAACGCCCATCAGCTGTTGATGGTGGTGTCGGCGAGCTCGAAAGGAAACTGTCCTTTGTGGCTGAAGAGGACATCCGTCATGAACTGATTGATGACCGCAAATTAGGAGAATGATCATGACCGTCGATATCAATCCACCTCGGATCAGCATCACAAGAGATCATATGTCAAACTCAAACACTCGGACAGGCATGCGACGAAACGAAAAGTCAGGGTTCACGAGTCTTCCCCAGGTATACCGAGATAACTCTTTGTTAGCTGGTCAGCGTCTATTCAACATACGGCTCGCGAGCCCGTCCCATTTTCCGCCTCCTTCGCGCAGTACCCAAAAGTCCAGACTATAACACAACACCAACAACCGCAGCGACGGCACCAAGAGCTATCCCGGCGCCCGCAGCACAAGTAACCCTGGGGACACCATCGGTCGACGTGGCGTCAGAGCCGTCGGTGTCGGATGTAGCCTGCGCATCATCCCCAGTGGCAGTCGGCGACGCAGAAGTTGAGGCAGGAGCAATGCCCCGCAGTTATGGTAATGGGCATATACGATATACATGTACGCATAACGAGGCTTTCCGTGCCGGGCTTGCCATGCCCACCGGCTCCCATTGTCCGGTGCAGGTGGCCTTGATCGTTCTGTCTGGGGTGAGTCCCATAGCAGCTGTAGGACCGTTAGTACCAAAAAGGAAACAAACAAAGTATCAGACAGGCACTCACGGGTCTTCCCGGGTTAACTATTCCACTGTAACAACATCCCGGCTTGGACGGTCGTCACATTATTGGCGAGACCGAGGGCGCAATGCTGGGTGTCTGCTGGGCGGTGGCAGTTGAGAGAATAGGTTGTCCTTTTTCTGTCAATTCGACTGCAAAGAAAAGGTTATGTATGTTGTATTGTGTTACGTTGTTGATGATCGATGCTTCCACCTGGCGACCGCTGCGGCCAACATGCAGGTGACAGCGGATTCTGCCCACGCCAGCGGGGCGAGCGTCAGAAGGAAAGCCAGATTGAGCAGGATCGTGGTCGCAAATACGAATCTGACTGACGAGAAACAGGAATAAAACCTGGGGGGCATGCAGGGTAAATATTCTGCTACGGGGCGCAGTCTGGCGGGAAATTCCGACTCACCCAGACCAACAGGGAAATTTCCACGCGCCCTGTCAGCGAGTGAATGACAGGTTCTGGGAGGCCGATTAGCCTGCTTACGATGATCCTTAGTCCAAACCTGAACTGTTCCTTAACGCGGTCCACTGGCGGCTCTGGAATGAACTCCTCCATGCCATCGATCGAATCTGGAAAGCATAATATCAAGCATATCCTGCGAGTATCAGATCTCGTCTTGTGTTTGCGCCCGTAGAAAAGTACTCTTCCCTGTCTATCTCAGCATATATCGACTTGCAACCCTTCTCGACAACTCCACGAGGAGCCGTGGGTGAGACGTCTCACCAATATGCAGGCGCAGCGCCGCATTGTGGAACACCCATTACACGCAACCATGCCAACTGCGTGCCCAAACCGATCACACTGTTGTTTCAATTGATCTTGGCTGTTGGAATTATTTTCCTGGGCCATATTTACCTGCTCGGGCCTCCTCTCCACTTCTTCCTCCGTGACCTGCATGGCCGCCCTGTCTACAACCTCGCAATCAGCCAATTCCAGCCAAACTGACCTCAAACTCCTTGTTTCCCCGGTCCTGGCAAGCTTGACGGTACAACCAGTGCTGTTGTAGCTCGATGTTAGGAGGGGCATGGCCAAGGCGACGGATAGTGAAATGTCTATGCCGCTTTCGCCGGTGACAGTCACGGCTGGTAAGGCTCGGGTCCGAAAGAAACTGGGTCTGAGATCGAGACTGAGGCGGCGACTCCGAGTCCGACTGGGGGTGTGGGCAGGATGAGAGGGCGTGGTTAGGATGGTCTTTGGGTGTTGGTTTGGTGGGAGTGTTGATGGTGTAAGAGTTAGGACTAACAATACTGTTGAGGAAAGAGACAGGGGTCATGATATTCTACCTGTTTACTAGAACTCTTTGAAACCCAACAACGTGATCAAGCAAGCATCTATTAGCGAAGACCTTTAATATCAATATTCTATAAGAACTATGTAGAACTCTTTTATTTACCCCTCCTCGTACGGATACCTAGATTAGTAGAAGTAGTAGTAGTATGCATACCTCTTCAGCCTGCTTCAATACCTGTTAGACCCACTGTCCCAGCTTTATCAGTCTTTGATAGTGGCAACACATTCACTGAATCACTTTCCACTTCCAGCCACTTTAAGTGCAGGGACTAGTGATGCTTAGCGTGCTTAGGATGCTTGATTGGCCATGGCAAACCCTTTCAGTCCGTGGCGTTTTCTGGCGCACTCTGATTGCTTGGGATCCAGATTTCCCTGCAGTATGGATTGCGTGATAGGCCTCTCCTTATCTCTTCTATTTGCTTGTCTGATTGCCCGCACAGCAATTGGTTGTCCCTGAACGCCAGCTCGAGCACTAACACAGAGGGTTACATTTTCCAGAGCACGCGATGGTGCTGAATCATGTCGACCAGATCAAGTCGCTGTAACTATTTAAAACGTCTGCTGCCCGGCGACGATCTTTTCCTCTTGCTCCTTCATCGCGATCTTTTTGACCTTTGCTTGACCTCTGGTGTTTGTTGTACCTGAGCCGAGTCCTCCACTATGGGTGCGAGTTACCAGCTTGTCCTCGAGTTCGTAACAAGATACTGACTCTACCTGCAGCTGCCAACGAGCCCAACGAGAAAGTCACCAGTATCCCTGCCGTCGAGGACGCTGCTCTGTCCGCAGGCGACCACGAGGATCCCACCGACGAGGAGCTGAAGACCCTGCGTCGCGTCCCCGGCAATCTCCCCATCGTCGCCTACCTCATCTGCATCGCCGAGTTCTCCGAGCGGGCGTCTTACCTGGGCGTCACCGGCCTCATCTCGAACTTTGTCAACCGCCCCCTGCCCCCTGGTGGTAATGGATACGGGGCCCCTGCTCGCGGGACCCAGCAGACTGCCGGTGCCCTGGGTATGGGAACCGTCAAGGCCAATGCTGTGAACCAGTCGTTCAGCATGCTGGCCTATGCCTTGCCCATGTTTTTTGGATACTTCTCTGATGCGTTTACGGGTCGCTTTAGGATGATCTGCTGGGGTGTTCTTGTTTTCGGTGCCGCGCATATCCTTATGGTCGGGGCCGGCGCGCCCACGCTGCTTGCGAACGGTGGTGCTAAGGCGCCGTACTTTATCTCGTTGTATATGCTGTCGGTTGGTGCAGGTACGTCGCCTCTTTATAGTCCAAGGTAGTTGGGTGTTAACGACCGCAGCCATGTTCAAGCCAAATGTCTCGCCCCTCCTGCTCGACCAGATGCCTCGCGAAACAGCTAAGATCAAGGTGCTGAAGAGCGGCGAGAGGGTCATTGTCGACCCTGAAGCCACCTCTGAGCGCGCCATGTTGTGGTTCTATCTCCTTATCAATATTGGCGGCTTCATGCAGGTTGCCACCACGTACGCTGAGAAGTACATCGGATGGTGGCTGGCATTCATCCTGCCGTTGTTCTTGTACATTCCGCTTCCTCTCGTCCTGGTATGTTGATGCTCGATACTATTGAATCAATACTAATCCGCGCAGTTCTACCTTCGCAAGCGCCTCGTCCTCTTCCCTCCCGGCGGTAGCGACCTCCCCAACGTTGTCCGTGTCCTGGGCATCTGCCTGAGAGGAGGAGGAATCCTCCGCATCGGCCGCCACGGCTTCTGGGACGCAGCGAAACCATCCGTGATCGCAGCAAGAGGCCAAAACATCCATACCCGGTGGGACGACCAGTTCGTCGAGGACGTCCGTCGCACATTCCAAGCAACAGGGATCTTCTGCTTCTTCCCGATCCAGTACATCAACGACAACGGTCTCGGCCAGGCGGCGAGTTTCCTCTCTACAATGCTCGAGACGAATGGCGTGCCAAATGATCTCATCAGTAACTTCAACCCGCTCAGTATCATTGTCTTCGCGCCTATCCTCAACTACATCCTGTACCCGGCCCTCCGTCGCTTCCATATCCACTTTGGCCCTGTTGCCCGTATCACCACCGGCCTGGCCATGTCGTCCCTTGCGGGCGTCGGATACACAGTTATCAACTACTACGCGTACAAACTCGGTCCGTGCGGTAAATACGGCACATCCGAGACCTGCGTTGACGAGGATGGCGTTTCCCTCGTCGCCCCGATAACCATCTGGGTACGTTTCCCCCAAGCTCCAATCATTATAAGAGATACAAAAGACAGGCAGCTAACACTGGTGACTGCAACAGTGGATCGCAATCCCCTACGCCATCGGCGGCATCTCCGAACTCTTCGTCAACGTCCCCGCCTACGGAATCGCATACTCGCGCGCCCCCAAGAACATGCGCGGTCTTGTCGCCGCAATCAACCTGCTCAACACCGCCTTCGCGTATGCAATCGGCCTCGCCTGCTCCTCTGTCATCCGTGACCCCTATCTCACGTGGGACCTGGGCGGGCCTGCCATTGCCGGCGGCATCCTCACGGTGGTTTTCTACTTTACGTTCCGCCATATTGATAGGGAGGAGTATGTGCTTAGTGAGAATGCGGAGTATAATCTGGAGTTGGAGGGGACGAAGGGCGTTGTGCAGGAGAATGAGAGGAATCAGACGAGCAGTGCGGTGCCGCGGATTGCGGAAAATGAGGAGTTTGGGATTTCGCCGAAGCAGTGATTCCTACTTTTGTTTTACCTTGTTTTGTCTAGTGTTTGGAGTCGAGAGTGGTTGAAATTGGGACCTGGAGTGAGTTGCTGTTAGTGTTCATAGGGTACCTACTTGCAAGAGAGACACGAGAATAACAATCAATAACACTCTCCTGTGTGTCGTCCTTTTCAGTCTCTGTCGTGGTCTACTTCAAGCGATATGTAGGCTCATAATCCAACTTTCTTTAGTCGCCGCTCATCAGATATATATGTCGTCGTACCAGCCTAAAGCCTTAGACCAGATCTTGAAATAAGAATGGACATACCCGATGGTACCCGGTTAGATGCCGGATAAGTAGTAAAGTACCATATAAACATCGGCACCTGCTTTTCCGAACGGAGGCACACCGGCCACTTTTCCGTGGGTGCTCGGGGGGTATTTTGCCGAGAGCGATTCGGAGAAAGACCGAGCGACCGAGGAGTCAACAGACTGCGGGGAACCCCCCGCCATCGTTACTATCCATCGTCACTGTCTTCACTGCACCATCACTGCATCTTCCCCTCCTGTCATTCTGTCATCTGTCTCTTTCTCTATCTTCTTATCCACCACTTCTCCACATATTTCCCACACCTTTGCCTCCTATACTCGAGCTTAACATACAACCATGGCTCTCACCACTGCCATCAAGTCTGCCCTGCAGAAGACATCCACTGCATACGGTTTCTGGCTCACGTGCGCATCCCACACTTCCATGACGCCTATCTGCAAAGAAAGTTGGTGAAGCTAATAACATCCAGACTCCCCGGCTCCGGCGTCGCAAAGACAATCCTCCGCTCAACAGCACAGCACGCAAACCGATTCAGCTGGGTCCTGGTCGATGCCGAGCACGGGCTGATTACCGATCGGGATTACTACGAGGTCTATCCATATTATAGTTTTGGTACCTGACGTGGTGTGGTGTGGTGGAAGGCTAACTCCGTGTAGTTAACGAATGCCGTTGCTTCTGAAGGCGCCAGCCCGCTTATCCGTGTTCCATGGGGCGAGGAGTGGCTGATCAAGCGTGCGCTTGATGCTGGGGCGCATGGAATTGTAACTCCTATGTGTCATTCTGAGGTGCGTTAATCAATCAATCCGCGGTGCTTTGGGTGTGAGGTTGCTGACTCGTGTATAGGAGGACGCCGCCAAGGTCGTGCAGTACTGCAAGTACCCCCCGACAGGTTCTCGAGGGTACGGGCCTATGTTCGCGCTGCATGCATTCCCGGGTGTTGATGGTCCGCAATACGATGCGGGTGCGGACAATGAGACCGTTGTCTTTGTGCAGATCGAGTCGAAGTCTGGCCTGGAGAGCGTTGAGAAGATTGCTGCGGTGAAGGGGTTGGATGGTGTGCTGATTGGTGAGTCTACAAATGGTTGACCTTATACTAGTACACTCGATTAATGCGCTGCGCTACAGGTCCCTTCGATCTCGCCAAGCAAATAGGTGTCCAGCGCAGTGGACCAGAGCACGAAGCTGCTATCCAGCGGATCCTGAAAGCGGCTAAGTCTGCCGGCAAGAAGGCGGCTATTTTCTGTACGTTTCTCTTAGTCCAACCTATTTTAATAAGCTGTAGCGTGGTGTTCTAACGCTCAGCAGGCACCGATGGCACAGACGCACAGAACCGCGCGCAACAGGGATTCGATATGGTTTCGATTATCACGGACGTGGGCGTCTTGGGTGGCGGTATGCTGCGCGAACTTGGTGTAGCGAGTGGCCAGGTTGAGGGAGGGAAGCCTCGTGATGGATACTAGTCGCGTTTTGCGAGCATTAGTGTAACTGTATAAATGATACCAGGCGATCAACACCGCTCGTCCTTTTTACAGTGTAAGGCCGATTGGGCTGGTTCTTCTAAAGAAGGGAGATTAAAGCTGCAGTTACCATCGTAGTTGTTGCTAGAGATGCTTTAATAACTGTAAATAAATATGAAAGCAGCATGCAATAGATCCAAGCTTCTAAATGTATTAACATCTTCTATGCGATATATACTGGCTGGTGTACAGACTTAGTACTCTATTGAAAAGCTCCCAGAGCCTGGTCATTCCATCTAATCCTTGTTAGCACCATCACACCAAGCTGATAAGAAGAAGAATAGCCAACTTACGAGAAATACCCTCCACTCAAGGAATTCTCGGCCCCAATAACAGCCTTTGCAATAACATGCCCAGGCTGCTCCGGTCTCAGCAACCCCCGATCCTTATGAGCCGAAGTGAAGAACGAATGGAACTGGGCGTCCATAGTAGTAACGCGGTCTTCACGAATCTCACGCTGCATCTCTGTATCGACCAGGCCCGGCTGGATCGCTAGAGACGTCACCTCGGGCTCTTCCTCCCCGAGGCTCAGAGCGAGATGGTTCATTGCTGCCTTGCTTGCGCCGTATAGACCCCAGCCCTTGAATGCCGAGACAGACGCCCCGGATGAAGTGAAGATGATCCGGCCCTTGGATTCGCGAAGTGCTGGAAGTGCAGCTTTCACCTGGAGAATATCAGTTCTAATGCCCTTTCAGTTGATGCGGTAGGGTAGCCTACGAAAGAGACCAGGCTGAAGAAATTGACATCGAATCCCTGCTTCCATTGTTCCACGTCGGCCTCGGCGATGTTATTCACTTGGCCTAGGGTTCCGTGGTTAAGAACCAGTCCATCTAGACGGCCGAACGACTTGAGGGCTAGATCGACTGCTGTCTGGCCGAGAGACAGATCAGCGAGATCGCCACTGAGTACCTCGACCTGCTTGGGGTACTGGTCTTTGAGTTTCTGGAGGGGCTCGGCGCTGCGGGCGACCACGACCACGTTGTGGGATTGGGGCGCCGTTAGCAGGAATTTGGAAGCTGCGAGACCGATGCCTGGATCGGAGTTAGTTGAGTCGCTGCAGGATGGAATTGGGTTCCTACCTCGCGAGGCACCGGTGACGATGAAGGTCTTGGGTGACATTATGTGGTCTGAAATACAGAATGGACTTAGAGAGATTGGAGAAAGTAACTTGAGTTAACTAACTTGGTTAATAATAAGTTACTCGCCGACAGTTGCTGTGTAAGCAACTAACCCCACCATGAGTCACCAACCGTAGTAACCCGATTTCTGGCCTCTATTTAATATATAGAATAATAAGTTCTCTTGCAATGTCTAACAGTGGTATGCGGCTTCGGTTGCGGGCGGGACGGTCCGGGCCTGCATTCAACAACGCGAATATCAATATCAAGTTATCAACACATAGTTAGAGATGGTAATTCACCATGTACGCTAGATGTTGCGAGACCAAACCGACAAAGTCCAGGCCTGCTCCCACTTGCAGTGTCCAACCTCGACGTCTCTTCGCGAAGAACATCGCTTTTGCTCGGGACGCCAACAGTAATGAGCCTCACAAAAGAAAACATGCCTTTTAATGACAATCGGATTAAGAAGAAGGCCTAGACCGTCGAGTCGAGGGCCGGGCTCGATCTAGAGCAGGGTCTAGAACAGAGTCTCGGCCTCCCCACGTGTCTGGTCGGCCTGAAGGTTGAAATTACGATGATCAGCGGGCAGGCCCCTGCATCCTTGAGGTGTTCGTGAGGCTCGACCGTTCGAGGTGTAAGCGGGCTCTGGCTGGGTGGTCAGTGTCACCGCTTGATGTCGTCCTTAGTGCGATTACTCGGGCCTATAGTGGTTGTATCGACAGCACAGCCACGGCCCTCTGGATCTCCCCTTTGGCGGTCTAGCCTTCAGAATGAACCTGTCAGTGCCCATAATTTCGCCAATGCTTATTCTGAAACGGACGGGGTCTTTAGATCTTGTCGTGGTTGCCATTCTCCAGGCAAGCTGCATGGTAATGACCCAACCACTGCACATCTATCACCAACGCACATCCTTCGCTCTGTATACTCGATGCGGTTCCCTCGCCCATGACTCCCATATCACTTCGTAGCCTTGGTCAAAAGGAGTATGATTGAAGAAGAGAAGTTCGCCCTCCGCCTGCACTGCCACACGTTCACTGATTCTAGAACGAGTCTCACTGTTCTGGGCAATGTATCAAACTCGGCGTCGACTCTACGATGGAGCTTACATTGTTGCCTAACTTCGAAGCTGCACCAAGGTCAGGGCAAAAGTGTGACTGATCCCCAAAAATGAAGGATTCAATTACTGTGGTTATGCGCAGCCAAGGCCTGGATCAAACGAACATCGAGTGCTTAGGCCTTCGCGTGCCACTTTCCTGGTCAGCATAGAGCGCAGTCGAGGTACATCGAGACTTATATCAATGCCCTACCCCAGCTCCGATAGTCTTAATTTCACAATTGTATTTGCTCTGTTCTGCCCAAGTATAGTTCAAATTTATCAACTTGTTCATTACTCCTTCCCTTTACTGCTGCCTTGGTATACAACCACACCCTGCTCAACCAATATGGGCTGGTCGATAGAAGATATTGTTTCATTTATAACCATGTGCATATCGATACCGACATTCATGATAGCACTATGGGGTATGATAAAATGTTACAAGCGATCACGCCACCGAAGACAAGGTTCGTTCTCGGCCATATCAAGGAGTTATTATGCTGATATTCATAGCTGTTGAAGCACTAACTCGATGCGAATCACCACCGGCCATAGATATGCCCCTTATTCAAATGGGCCATAAACCATTTCCGTCCCTGCCGTCCTCGCCTATTGATGATCCTGGAGCTCTAGAGGCGGGATGGGTCCAGTTCAACCAGATTACCATGAGCAGTGAGTCACCATGTTTACTTATAGGTTAGAAGCTCATCAGAGAAGCGGTGTCTCGTGCAGGCACTTACCGTGTTGATCAGCGTATTCGTGAAGATTGATACTATTCGACGTTTTGAGTTTGTAAAGCCACTCTCATGATACCCATTGCAAGGAGGTGGCACGTCTACTTTGTAACTTAAAATTCATTTAGATGGTAAATGATGCAACCGTCATATTAGATATTTAACATTTTGCCTCTGGCATTCTCATCTTTCATCTCCATCGCCCATCATCGTTCAGCATCAGAAAATGGCAAAGCGAAAGCGCATCTTCACTCCGAAAAGAAGGACCAAGGCAAAGCTTTCGAAGGGATCAAAACTCCCACTCGAACCAGTCGAACCTCTCAGCCAAGAGCTATCACCTTTGTTCCGCCTCCCTCCTGAGCTCCGACACATGATATACGAAGAGACCTTCATCGCACCAACAACGATCCATCTGTCCTGGGTGGACGCAAGCAACTGCCGATTCCGTAGCTTTCTCTGCAAACTCCCCGTGGAACACCAGTATGAGAAGACTCGCAGCGGCCTCCTCTGCAAAAGGTGTGACAAGAGCCATTTCGAGTGTCATCCTCGCCAAAAACGGAGCACCGATAACGCCGTGGTGCGCCGCTCCTACAGGCGGCAAAAGCATACAAGGGTAATGAGTATGCTACAAAGCTGTAAACGGATGTACGTCTCCATTCTCTCCCTGATATATAGATCTCCCTGTATAGAAACAGCTATTCTAATATCCACGATACACAGGTACCATGAAACAATCGACATGCTGTACGAGAAGAACACCTTCTACATCGAAAACCCGAAGACCCTCACCGAGCTTTGCAAGTATATGCCCCAGGAACGTCTAAGCTCCTTCCGAACCCTTTCCCTCGAATCTATATCGTACTTGGGGAATATACTGGACCCTAGACCGTCACTCCTGCTCCAATGGGACCACGCCATCGAGGTCCTGAGGAAGCTCGACGGGCTGAAATCCCTGTGTATAGTCATGCGACCCTGGTACGGCATAAGAATGGAGGAAGACACCCTGGAAAGCCCGATCAGATACGCTACGGCGGTGGGGAACCTTCCGGTTGCGCCGGTACTTTTGTGGGCTCCCTGTTTGGATGTATCGCTCAAGAGGAAGAAGGGAATCACGGCGTGTCCGCTGCATGGTATACATGGGACTGAGTCGAGGTATTCTCCGAAGGACGCTCTTTTGGGCTTTGTTTGAACTCGGGAATGCATTGCCTGGATTTCGTTCTATTAGTATTATTATTGACCAGTTATATACATGCTAGTCTTCCTCTTCCTCTTCCTCCCTCGGTACAAACAGTCCCTTACTAGCCCTAGGCTCCCCCTTCACCACACTGCTCCCACAAATAACAGCCCCCCCCCTCGCCCGTCGCTCATCAACCTTCCGCCAGTAAAACTGCCTCAACAACTTCTCAATCCTGTTATAAACCGGCTCGCCGCACCACTGAGCAAGCTCAATGCCATACATAAGATGTTCCTCCAGCAAGGCAAACTCAACATCATCCCCTCTCGCATCAATCCCCTCCAACAGCGCAGCAATATAACGACATTTCGGGTTTCGCCAGGAATGCAACAAGCACTGCATCGGACACAGAATGCCGTCATCGGGGTCCGGCCGATCGACATACGCAAACGGGTCCGCCCCGCGGGCTAGCAGGATCGATATCGCGTTCGAGTCGTACTCTTTCGGTGGATACAAGGCTGCACGGAGTAGCGCCGTCTTCCCTTCATTGTCTACGGCGTTAATGTCCATCCCCTGGGCTATTAGGAGGTCGACGGTTTCTGCGGCGGCGGCGTGGTCGCGTCCGTTTGCGGCGTTTTCGAGCATGTCGGCTTGCTGGTCGGTGTGGTTGATGTTGAAGCCACGTTTTATGAGGAGGGTTAGGAGTGTGGCGTTTCCGTGTTTTGCGGCGTCTGAGACGGCGTATTGTAGTGTTAGGTCGTCGAGGGTGTTGGGGTTGGGATTGAAGCCGTGTTGGAGGACGAGGTCGATCATGGGCTGGCTGCATCCGGTGAGTTTGAGCAGCAGTATCTGCGTGTTGGATCTTCTTCTTCTGGGTATGGGGATGAGGACTTCATTTAGTGTAATGTCAAGCTGATCTAGGAGGGCTTGGAGAAGGGCTGGGTCGTTTTCCTTGAAGACGGCTTCTATGATGTCTTCATGTAGCTGGGCGCCATGGGCTAGAAACAGCTTGAGGATGGCCGGATTTTGCATGGCGAGGATAAGAAGGCCGGAATCGTAATATGTATCCGGGTCCGCTCCGGCATCAAGCAGCATCTGGACGATTTCTACGCGGGCGTGCTTGCCGAGCAATGGAACGGCGAGAGGGAAATGAACAGACTCAGCGTCGACAAGGTCACCTGGGTTGCCACCGGGGTCGGCGCCGTGGGATAGCAGAAGACGCACGGTGCTGATGTGGCCGTTATACGCCGCCCAGGATAATGGAGTCGCCTGTTTTGCCGTCGGGGCGTGGTCTCGGATGAGTGGGAATGTAGGGCAGGACATAGAATCCGCATCCCATCCAATATCTATCAGCCGCTTCAAGATATCGTCTAGCCCACAGGCAGCGGCTATACAAGCAAGATGAGTCTGTTCACCGTGACTCAGTGCTCCCAGCCGGGGTTTCATATGATCCAGCACGAGCTGGACAACGACAGTGTGATTGCGTGATGCTGCACGACGCAGCATCTTGAGGTTTGGGCGGGCTCCATGGTCAAGTAAACATCTGACTATCTCTAGATGGTTCTGATAAGCAGCCGCGTTTAGAGGCCTCGAGTACTTTCGATTCTTGAAGTTCGGACTTGCGCCGCATTGAAGTAAGAATCGCACGATGTCGATATATCCATGGTAGGCGGCTTCAAAGAGCGGCGTCTCGTTTTGCATGCCTAGAACATTGACCCGTGCACCAGCATCAACAAGCATCTTGACCATTGCAAGGTTTCCGTGATGCGCAGCCGCACACAGAGGAGGGATCTCTATGGGGGTCTCAACAGGGTAATACACAAACATCCGTTGGCGGTACCGTTTCCCAGGAAGGATCGATTCATGTGAGCACTTATCTGCAGCTGACTGCAATCTGTGGGTGGTCTCTCCAGGTTCTGGATAGCTATCCAGGTCGAGAACTGGCGAGTTGACATCCACTCCTGCGTCTAGGAGCACGCGCACTGTCTGTTCATCGCCGGCGATGGTAGCCAGGGCGAGGGTTGCAGATGTGGGTTTGGCTCCGGCCTGTATAGCGTTTCGGACTGCAAGTTCACGGCCATGCTTAGCTGCCAATCCCAGACAAACACCATCCCCGAATTCGAGGTTTTGTGTGTATAGAACGGGGTCTAGTAGGTGGTAGAGGCACCGGGTGGTCCTTGACAGGGCACTCAGTTCGCTCTCATAGTCGAGGAATCCAACGATGCACAGGATCAGCTCTGTAGGAAGATCGAGCAGGGACATGTTCCTTTCAAAGATCCTGTAGCTGTTGAACGTCCAGGCAGCATCTACGGAGTAGGCAGTCAAGACAGCATGTCATGTCTGACTCGACCGTGGGGGCCATTGGGTCGTCGAGAACAGCAACTTTATAGGTAAACACGCTAAATCAAGATGGGAAATACAAACGTCGATCGGAGTGTATATCTGATCACGATGACAGTCAACAATCGCTCCTGCCACATGTTGATCATGTTGGTGAGAAGCGTACCTTCCTGGTAAGCGGGGGGGCATACCATTCGAGGCAAGAGCAACCCTCGTTTGTATCAATTGCGCCTTCCTGTTCTATGGATTACTGCCAGACCTAAATAGGAAAGAGCGAAGACACTGGGTTGCGCTTTCCACAAATACGGTTATGAATGGTCGCACCTTGCTTCGTAAAATCTATGATACTGCACTCCCGTCAACAACGTCACTAACGTCAACAGCGCTGAATTTATGAAATTGATAGAAACGCCGGGAATACGATGTGCTATAATATAATGAATATATACAATTAGGTGAAATCCAAAGTGTGCTGATGTGGACATTTCTGACCGTGCTTCGTCTTATTCTTCGACACGGTCAAAAACGTCCACAACCTCGACAGAATGATAGCAAACTCCCATAATGTGGAGACGGAGTGACGGCTGATATAATGTTATGGATCTATAAAGACGCAAAAAAAAAAAAGGTTAACTGTAAAGACACCGACATCATTCAGTCATACTCGACGCAAAACACCATGATCAGATCTACACCACCACTATGCCAGGTCCTGGCATGAGTCCCTTATAGCCACCCCTCTATTCCAGGATCAGCGCAGCCCATGCCGACTAACAGTCCACTGCATGGCAAGCGCATACGGGCGATCAAAACACCCATCCCAATCGGTGCGGCCACTCGCCCAGAACCGCTCGAGGAACTCCCTCGCCATGCGCGGGACATACGAACCCTGCGCGCGAGACAGCGGGCCTAGACTCTCGCTTACGAAGGCGCGCATGCTGGGGCTATCGTGCACGGCGTCGACGCCGAGCACGACGAGGGCCCAGAGGACGGAGGTTCCAAAGCGGGCGGTGGGGAGGGATTTCGAGAGGAGGGTGTGTAGGGTTTGGCGGGCGGTGGTTTTGCAGGATTGTAGGGGTGGGCTGTAGGGTAGGATTTCGACGCTTTGCAGGGATGAGATGCAGTATATTGTGACGGCGGACTGGATGGTTTGGGCGAGGAGGATCCAGTCTGGGCGGGACTTGGGGGGTCGGGATGCGGCGTAGGTGGTTGGGTTGAAGGATTGGATTGTGGTTAGGACTTCGGTGGCTTCGGTTTTGAGGTCGGAGGTTGGTGGGAGGATGGGCCGCAGGGCTGTAGCGCGGGCTCGCAGGTGGTTGATCCTCACGGTGGCCGCGAAGAGCGAGATTGGGAAGGGGTAGAAGGTGTAGGGCTTGTCGCCGTAGTCGTCCAGGATGGCGTCGAGCTCGGCGAGGAGGGTGGTGCTCATTGTAAGGTCGTGGGCCGGGGAGGAAGTGTCGCCGAGGACAGTGACGCTGCACAGTTAGGGCTAGAAATGATTGCAGTATAGATGGGTGCGTACTATGCGTAGCAGAGGAGGAGAGGCTCCACGCCAGGACCGGCCAGGGCCCGCAAGCCGCCGCGGAGTGCGATGAGCTGCTGGATTCCTTGCAGGTGGAATCGCCAGTGCAGTGATATTCCCTGATGGGCCTGTGCTGGTCAGTATGCTGCGGTGTAATGGGTGTTGGTGGCCTACATCAGCCAGAAGTAGCGACAGTATCCCCGCCATCAGGAAATTGATGTACTTTTTCCGAGTCTTTTCATTGGCCATTGCCGCGTTAAGCGAGCGCAGAATCAAGCCCCGGAAGTGATAATAAGTGGGCGCCAGGGACTGGGCATAAGCCGGATCCTTGGAGCTGTGGATTCGATGGTTCAACGCCATGCAGACAATCTCCAGGCGCAGATAGTCCGGCCGCGCAACCCCAGCGTGGATATGGGCGGGCTGGATCTTGTAAACAAAAGGATGATTGCCGACGACATTCCCTACCAGAACAGGGTGCATTGCGGAGTTGTCTGCAGCGGTTAGCAAAGCCGTGATACGTGGATATATGGCGACAGACAGTAATCCACCGCATCGAAGATGGCGTCCGCATTGACCTTGAAGCAACCCCGCGGGATAATCAAGAAATCGGGATTCTTCGCCCGATCGTTGATAGTAATCACCGGCTCCTTGCAGCCGTGGCCGCTGTCTTTCGTCTTACGCGCCCGAGTCCGTGATTTTACTTTACCCGGTGCAAGCCAGTTCAGCCTCAGGGGCTCCTTCTCGCCGTAGCCAGGACACGGCGTCCCACTCTTGATGCACCGCTTGCACTCGGGCTGCGTGAAGTCGCAGACGAGCGACCGCCGGAGACATTCCCAGCAGTGGCGTTTGCGTTGCTCCATGGTGATAGTCATAACTCCGTCTAGCGGTCCACGCGTGTCTGGGCGGTCTCTCGGCAGTAGTGACTGTGTCGGGGATATTGAAGAAGTCTGGGCGTCCTGATAAACCCCCAGGGGCACCGCGAGGAGTCAGGACACGGCTGAGCACCGGGCCCGAGGCCTCCGTGGCCCCCAACTGTTCAGCTGCGGCTGCAGAGACGGACAGCGACTGGCTCTGATGCTGTTTAGGGCCCACTGATCGGCCTGCTTGGCATTGCTTCTCTCTCGTTCCGGAAGTGGCTGTGGCTGTGGGGTATACAGATATTCCGTGGTCATGGTCTATAAAGCGCTGTTCTGGTTCAGGAGAATTAGTAGTTCAACATCTCCATCTCAACATCATGATACCAAGTTTAACAAACATGGCTTTCATAGCCACAGCACTCACCGCATTAAGCAGCCCCGTCGCTGCCAGTACCCCCTGGGCTGGAACCGGCTACCCTCCTGTTCGTGATACCCTTTCACCCAACTACCCAATATCCAAGCCTAACATCACAGTGCGACGCCCTCATCACAGCTGGCCTCGGCAACAGAGTGGTCCTCCCATCCCACGCATCCTATGAACCCCGAATCCAGAGCTACTGGGCCCTGAACACCCGACGACACCCCTACTGCCTTGTGCAACCCCACACTGCACAAGAAGTCTCGACCGTCTTGACAACACTTCTGGGACCAAACGAAAATGGCAATGCCCCGAACCAAATCGACGGCGCAGGGGACTGGCACGTCGCCATCCGCGCAGGCGGGCATAACCTCGGCGACTCGAATAACATCGCCAACGGCGTGACAATCGACCTGGCGTATCTAAACGGGACGTCCTACAACGCTGGCACAAATATTGCCAGTATCGGGCCCGGCGCGAAATGGGAGGATGTGTATGCCTCGCTGCATAAATACGGGGTTGTTGCCACAGGAGGGCGCGATGGCGATGTTGGTGTTGGCGGGTTCTTGCTTGGGGGCGGATCGACTTATTACATGGCGAAGGAAGGGTTTGGATGTGATTCCATTGCGAACTTCGAGGTTGTGCTTGCGAATGGGACGATCGTTCATGCGAACAAGAATGAGAATGAGGATCTGTGGAGGGCGTTGAAGGGGGGTGGGAGTAACTTTGGGGTTGTCACTAGGTATGATATGGAGGCGCTGCCGGATAAGAAACTTGTCAGGGGCCAGAGGAGTATAAGTGCGAAGTATACGGGGCAGTTTGTCGATGCGGTTGTCGACTTTACGGACAAGCAGGAGAAGTTTGATGATGATGCGCTGATTGCGATTCTGGCGCATGTCGAGGGCGAGGATATCCTGGCTACGATCGAGGTTAACACTGAGGGTGTGCAGAACAGCACTGGCTTTGACAAGTTCACGAAGATTCCCCAGATAAAGCCATTCGAGCAGAACGTTGGCTATCTGTATGAAGCTGCTCGGAACTCGACTCTCCCTGGGGATGCATGGTATGTTGCCCTTTCTTATGGTCAGTCAGATATTTATACTAATCAGTCAGGGCCCTGCAAACAACCCTAACATTCAAGAACGACGCAAAGATGCTCAACTACGCCGCATCAGCACACAGAGAATTCGCCGCTGACGTGCAAAAGGCCATCGGGAAGGAAAGCTTCTACAGCATTACCTTCTTCCAGCCCCTGCCCTCTTTCTTCGCAGATATCAGCGAGAAGCGAGGCGGCAACATGTTCGCGGATACCTTGAAAGACGGAAATGCCGTGCTCTGGACTGGCGGGATATTCGTCAACACCAACCAGTCTGACTTTGCAGTTGCGTCTGCTCGCATGCATGAGCTGGTTGCGGAGCTGGAGCAGTATTCCCAGAGTATTGGTGCGGACAACCAGTTGAGGTATCTGAACTATGCGGATTTCTCGCAGGATCCGCTGGGGAGTTATCCTGAGGAGAGTGTTGAGCATATGCACAAGGTTGCGGCGAAATATGACCCCGAGGGGAAGTTCCAGGCAAGGATTCCCGGGGGATTCAAGATATCGAGGGTGCAATAGTGTACGCCGAAGGGACGTGGTGTTATGGATAGTTGCCCTGATTATAATGTTGAGTCAAACGAGGCTCATAGCTAGATACATGTATATCGCATTCATATAATATGTTCTATGTACACAATGGCTCTAAGTCCTAATCTATGCAAGAACATACCTGGCAGAAAGTTTAACTTGATCTGTTGATGAATGGGATTGCCGGGATGGCATGAACCTATATGAGGTCTGAAAAGTCAAGCATATATAATAATAGTAGGTAGAGCACTAGTGCCCTTCATAGTCAAGTCCTTATTATATGACATCCCCTGGACTACGCCGGGTCGACTTGGTAATTTTGGAATTGTACACCGTCAGATCCAATGTCTATAAAATGCCGAACTCTAACCTCGTACCAGATGCAACCAACGTGCTAGCTTTGAGGCATCCGTGACAGATTTTTGACAGGAAGATCAGTGGAACTGGACCACCGACGAGCTGCAGCTAAATCCATACCTAGCGCCTCATCCAGTGGATGTTCACCGTGTCTCATTCGAGAATTCCCGACAGGGGTCCACCCACGACACGCTGGCAGGCAATGTCAGCAGTCAGCACTAGCAGTGCAGTACACGAGCCGGACCGCGGGGCTGAATCGAGATTCAGCTCGATCCCCTCTTTGCGTTCATTCAGATCTTCATGGTCTGAATCTGGATCTGACTCGCCTTTCCGGTGCTAGGCTAGCGATCGAGAGGAATAGAGAGATATGGCTCAGCTTGGTAAGAAAGTTGGGACTAATACTGGGGGCGCGAACTTGTTGCTTACTGCTTCACGTACTGCTTGATCAGATACGCCCGAAACCACGGACCTCTGGGCTGAGGCGATTAGAGAACTGGATGAATCCGACAGAGCGCTGATATGGGGCCACGCCGCGAATAAGTTGAACGTACTCGACGATGTTCTTGAAAGTGCCAGGGAGAAGGAGAGACTGAGCAAGCAGAAGAGGTGGGTGTACAGGAAGAGAGACGGAACAAAAGGAGAACTACACGATCTCTTTAACAGGGTCGTCGACAAGGTTGCGCATTTCAAGAAACTGGGTGATTCTATCGCGGCGTTGGATCCTACACATCTGGCTATCCCGTGGGCGGCAGTCGGGTTGGGGCTTCAGGTAGGATAACTCGGTAGGTCCCTCAGATCGATGGCTGATATGACTGTAGATTGCTGTGAATTACTTTGAGCACGACAGCCTTGCACAGGAAGGACTGCAGGTGTTGGTGGTGCTCGTTCCTCGATACACCGTGTTTGAGAATCTCTATCTGGGAGACGACTCTCAGATCAACAAAACGTTAAAGGCCGAATTGGTTAGAATGTACTCTCGGGCTTTGGTGTTTATAGCAAAGCTGAAGACATACTATGAAAAGGGCATAGGGAGTGCGTTACGGACATACCCTTGATTTTACGATCGCATTGCAGATATTGACTGATATAGAGCGCGTATTGAAGAGTGTTTGGACGCCGGTGCACCTAAAGCAGCTCATTGACGAGGTTCGATCGCAACAAACAGTCGTCGACGATCTTGGACGCCTTGTCGATGCTGAGCGTATGGATAGCACTTTATAAACAGGTCAAGGCTGACTGAATGCAGGCCAACGGGACGCCGCGAGTAGAACTCAAAGCCAGCTTAAAGACGCCAACAGCAGGCAGGTTACATTGCGAAAGGCATTAGAGGACTTCCAAGATCCAATACAAGAAATACACGATGGCATGGTCGACCTCGTCAGGAACCTAAAGGGTATGCATACCGACCTGTTTTGCGGAGTATAACTAACACACTGCAGTCCAGGAAGAGGCGCAAATCCTCAATTGGCTTTCTCGTGTCTCGTACGATAAATATCACCAAAGCCTGCGGGTCAATCGCATGAAAGGCACCGGGCTGTGGGTATTCGATCAGCCTCAATATAAGCATTGGAGGACGTCGGCAGAGTCGTCCGTTCTGTGGCTACACGGGCAACGTAAGTGCCTTTCATTGAGATACCGAACGGTAGTATGCTAACACTGACCAGCGGGAACTGGGAAGAGCACGCTGATGTGAGAACCTAGCCATATCCTGCTCTGAAGACAATGTGCCAATCATGCTTTCTAGGTCCTTGATTCTTGACAGCGTCCGAGCGAACCAAGCAGCCCTCCAGGCAAGCCGGTTGGCTTATATATACTGCTCCCGGAATGCAGCCGCGCGAGATGACGAGCCCGAGTCGTTGACACGCAATATAATAAAACAACTATCCCGCCCAGGACCTGGAAAGCCCCTTCGCGGGGCCGTGGTTCAGAAGTACCAGGATATGCAAGAACAGCGCTACGGGATGGAAGTGCTGGCATTCCCTGACACTAGGAATTTGCTTATGCAGATGGTAGAGGAGGGGACTACAATGATCTTCGTGGACGCTGTTGACGAGTGCACCCCGGCGCAGCAGAAAGAGCTCTTTCAGATCGTGCGATGTCTGCTGGAGCCGCATGACAGGCGGGCAGTCAAGATACTGATATCCAGCAGACCAAGTCTCGAAATATCAACTCAGATCAGAGCTCTCGACAACTCCTATACCATCGATGCAGGACAGAATAGGGGTGATATCGAGAGCTTCGCCCGGCTAAAGGCGAACGAATGCGCAGAGGACATGAAGCTGCGCATGATACCTGTTTCCAGCGATTTTGAAGCTAGGCTGGCAAGGGCCCTCATCGACGGTGCACAAGGAATGTAAGATATCCCACCATCCCAGTGTCGACCAGGTTGGGCTGATCAATACAGGTTTCTGTGGATCAAGCTGCAAGCTGACTTGTTGAGCGACCCGACGCAAACCACATTCGAAGAAGATGCCCTGCGACGAGTCCGCGAGGCTCCGGAAGAACTATCGGGAGTCTACTCTTCCATCTATAGCAGAATACAGCAAGGAGGCAGGAAGATGCGCGAGACCGCAGTCACAATGATCCACTGGCTGCTCTGCACCGCAGCGCCTTTGGGCCGTGGTGAACTGCGAGTGGCTCTATCCAGGCACATTGGCTCCGATATATCAGAGGAAATTATCATCCAGAGCTGTATCAATCTTGTCATGGTTGATAATGACCTAAACACCTTCAGATTCATCCACACCTCTGTCAAGGACTTCTTCGAAGGCAAGGCCGAGTTCAGTATAAATAGCAGAAATGCCACTGCTGCCGATGTTTGCCTCCGGGAACTCACCCAGGCAGTGACAATCCCCCCATCTCTGTCTCTAAAGCGCGAGTCTCTATACTGCTATTCAATCCTGTACTGGGTATCTCACGTCGAGAAAGCCGGTCCCGATCGGCCCTCCATAACGATCGAAGATGCCATACGAGATCTATGCCTTGCCGATGGTGGGATGCAGCCGTGGTTTACTCACTGGTTGGAAAAGCTGCAGCTTGTTTGTGAGATCTTGGACTGGAACGACCCCTTCAAGGACAAGGTTCTGCAGGCACTCAGCTCACCCGAGACGTCGTTCTTTGCGGGTTGTGCTTTTGGCATCGTCGAGGTTGTTGCACGGTACCGCCAGATAGAGCCAGCGCTTTTTAGGGCCGAGAATGCAATGGGGGCAACGGGGCTACATCTCGCATGTCAATATGGCCACCTTGCCGTTGCGAAGGAGTTACTGAATGGACGGGCTGAAGTTGATGCAAAGGATAAGTACGAAGAGTCCGCTCTGATTCGGGCATCCTGCGCTGGCCATGATGATATTGTCGAGTTCCTACTCAGCCAAGGGGCCAATGCAAAGATCCAAGGCAGGCGGTTTGGAACGGCTCTCCAGGCAGCAGCCCTACATGGCCACCTGGGCATTGTTCGGCGGCTAATCAGGAGAGGTGTCGATATTGAGGCCGAAGGTGGCCAGTTCGGAACTGCGCTCCAGGCTGCATCAGTCCGGGGCCATCTGCAAGTGGTTAAAGAGCTTCTGGCTTCTGGTGCTGACATTAATGCCCCCGGGGGCGCCTACGAAACGATCTATGAGACGGCGCCCACTGCGGCCATTGCCGAAGGAGTAAGGACGACGGTGAAATACATCTTGGACACACAGCAAGAGGCGAACTACAGAAGATTTAGATCAAGGGAGACCAGGGACGAGGACACCGTACAGTTATCCTTGGACAGGACACTCGACATGAATCTCAAGAAGTCTGGCTTCGGCCCAGCCATCCATTCGGCGTCTCGCGCAGGGCATAAGGAGGTCGTGGACGAACTGATATCGTCAAGGCTACTAGACGTGAACAGCGAAGGAGGTCGATACGGCAGTTGTCTGCAAGCAGCTGCAGTGTCCGGGAGTGTTTCCATTGCAGCTACGTTACTCAAGGCCGGCGCCGACGTGAATAGCCAGAATGGAACTTACGGGACGCCTCTCGCTGCAGCATGCCGTCGGTCCCATTACAGCCTTGCGGAATTCCTAGTTGGTAACGGGGCTGGGGTCAACATTGAAGCTGGGGCTTACGGTACGCCCCTCCAGGCCGCTGCTCGCTCGGGAAACTGTGACATTGTGAGGTTGCTTTTGGATAACGGTGCCAACCCAAACCTGGTGGCAGGCATGTATGCTACACCTCTGCAGGCTGCGGCACGCGACGGCTTCTTGGAAATTATCAAACTATGCCTGGATAGAGGCGCGGACACAAATATCGAAGGCGGTTCATTCGGCACAGCGCTGCAGGCTGCATCTGGTGCTGGCCATCTGGACGCAGTGAAACCGCTACTGGAAAATGGGGCCCAGGTTGGAAATGCATTGCAAGTCGCGTGTCTTGGAGGGCATCGTGATGTGGTGGAATGCCTCCTCACGCATGGTGCGAATATAGAGAGCGATGCCAGGGGCTTCCGTACCCCAATCGAGGCGGCAGCAGCTGGGAACCACCTCGATTTGCTATCGTTCCTCGTTCAGAAGAGTGAAGGTCTCGAATACCCAAGGCAGGCTTTGAATGCTGCCCTCGAGCGAGCTGCAGAGAGTGGGGATGAACCATTGACCAGAACCTTGCTGGAGCGCGGCGCAGATCCACAAAACGGCATGGAGTACGGAATGTCGCATCTGTGCAACATGCTGAGTGAGACTAAAGGCAGAGCAAATTCCCGCGCTTTGTACCAGTGTCCGCTAGAGCGTGCTGCGAGGAATGGACACGAAAGCGTATTCCAGCTGCTGCTGAGCAGGGTCAATCGGTCGAACTCCTGCCCCGAAATACCATCTGCATTGGAGTCTGCAGCTGAATACGGACATATCAACATCGTTCAGATACTCCTACATGACGAAATTGGTCCGGAAGACCAGAGTGATGCCCTATCTGCCGCAACGAGAGGCGGCCACGACAACATAGTGCGGCTTCTGGTGGGGAGTGGTGCTAGGGCCACCCCTGACACAGTAATAGCAGCCTGCAGACAGGGCAATCCAGAGATCTTGAATTTTCTTTTGACTGAAGCAGAGAGCTACTTGAGTGCGGAAACAACTGGGCCGGCTTTATTGCATGCGGCACTCCAAGGGAATTGTGACATGGTGGAGATATTGATCCAGTATGGCACAGATGTTAATGCGCTGACCAACTATTCTGACTTCGAACCGTATATCTATCACGGCTCTCTGAAGTCTCCATCGCGGTCTCCGGGGGTTGATGCTGCTGCTTCTGACCATGACAGCCCTAGTCTGCGCGAGGAGCGTGAGGACATCAGCCAAGGGGAATCTGACTCCGAGTCCGCCGACAATTTCTCTACTGATCATCTATCGGATTCCTCTTCTGAGATATCGAACACTGAGGGGCTCGAGCATCAAGGGGCCAGTAATGAAGATATAAACGATGATTTCGCCAATCAAGAAACCAACACAGAGTCAGAGTCAGTTGACGATGGAGACGCCGAGGACTCAGACGCTTCGGCGAGCTCTTTTGACTCTGTTGGCTATTTCGTTCCTACCGAAAAATCGCAGTATCGGAAACCTGGTTCGCGGCTGGGGATTACTGCATTGCATGGTGCTATTTTCGCTGGGCACGAACCAGTTGCCAGAATCCTCCTCGAGCATAACGCCAGTTTTACAGTGAAGGGGCTACGAGTGCCCTTTGTATTGCAGATGGCCGCACTATTTGGCCGCGTCAGCATCGTCAAGACACTGGTAGATATGCGAGCTGGCGTTAATGAAGTATCTGGCAGATACGGCACTGCACTTCAGGCCGCTGCCTTTGGGGGCTCCAAAGAGGTCGTACGAATTTTGCTAGAAAGCAATGCCGACGTCAACCAGGAGAGCGGCAGGTTTGGAACTGCGCTACAAGCAGCAGCGTCGCAGCGTCATGAAGCAGTTGTCCAGCATCTTCTGGACGCTGGAGCAGATGTCCAGAGGGAGGGAGGAACCCCCAAGACTAATCTAAGTGAGAGGGAAAGGAGGCTAGGGCTGGCCAGTATCCATACTCTGTTCGAACGGCAACCGTTACGCTGGCAAAATGGACTGTTTGGAACGTCATTGCAAGCAGCAGCCAACGCTGGCAGTGTCGAGATTGTGCGGCTGTTGCTGGATCGCGGTGCAGATATTGGCGTCACGGACGTATACGGCCAGACGCCGCTGCATCATGCGGCATGCCAGGGCCATGAAGCTGTGGTGGCGCTGCTTCTGCAAAGAGGGGCCAATCCAAACAGCGAAGACCGCCAGGGACGCAGCTCGATCATCATGGCTGCCAGCAATGGGTGGAAGTCGGTACTCGCGCGGCTTGGTGGAGCGGGTGCCAGCCCTATATCAACCAACAAGGCCTGCTCTCCAGCCCTGCACCATGCTGCGTCTAACGGCCATGTGACAGTTCTGGAGCAGCTGCTTGCACAGGGCTACGATATTGACCTGAAGAACCGGCGGGGCGAGACTCCATTGATGATGGCAGCAGAAAAGGGGCGCACGTCCGCGGTGCGCTTTCTGCTCGACAAGGGCAGCGACTTCAAACGGAGAGACGACAATGGAGATACGGCCATCGAAAGGGCAGTTCTCGAGGCTCGTAGCGCGGTTGTTAGGCTTTTTCTCGCGCGAGGGCTGGACCCAAACGAAAGGGACGACGACGGCCCATGCCTCCTCCATATTGCCACATCTAACATTTATGATGACCGGAGATTCTTCCGACCGGGGAGCGCTGAGCTCCAGGTTCTTTATGCCCTCGCAAACCATCCAGGTATTCAACTTGAGCTGCGCGATGGCGAAGGCGCAACTGCCTTGCATCGCGCGGCTGGCATGTGGAACCCATGGATGCTGGCAATTCTGGTGGACAGCGGTGCCGATATCGAAGCTCGAGATGCAGAGGGCCTGACTCCTCTACACTATTGTGCATGCAGTCCGCGCCAGACTCCTCCAACTCCCATTGCGGCGCTTCAATATCTGGTTAGCAAAGGGGCAGATATAAACGCAAGATCCAACAATGGCGAGAACGTGCGGATGCGGGCGCGCCGATGTCTGGGTGATAGCCGTCTAGATGAAAAGACAGACCAATATCTTGCTGGCTTGGGGCTGCAACGTCCCAGCGATGAGGCTGATAGCTCAGAGGATGAAAGGAGCTCCTCCAGCGCCGCCTCGGTATCTGGAACTCCGCGACGGTTTAGCGACAGTGCCATCATATCGAGGGGTGCCGCAGCATTACAGAGAGCAGCGATGATGAATATCAAGACTCTGTTGAATTCCTGAGCAAGGGGACAGATTGGGGGCTGGACATTTATATGATAGAGAATAGACTGAACTATAGAATAAGACACTGACACAAAACCCTAAACACGATTATCCTCAACATGAATAACCTTCAACTCGTTACCATCATCATCCCGATTAGATCTCCCAAGTAACCCAACCTGCAAATCTCCCGAGCCTGCGCGCTCCGCATCCTCAGGAAAAATATAATTCAGCACATCAGGATGGTGCCCGGTCACAACCCAGCCAGACACAGGGTCCCCGTCCAGCACAATACACTCGAAGTCGGCAGACGGAGTCGCAACATGGACAGGGCCCCATTTTGACAGGAGCTCTGTTGCTTGTGTGGCCAGGTCGCCGGCGGGCTCCATGATGATGACGCAAGTTCCGTGCTCGAATAGCACCCAGCTTTTTTTGTCGTTGTCTAGGATGTCTCGCCAGATGGCGGCAAGGTCTTCTGGTTTAGGCTCCGCTGAAGGCATTGTGGTCTGGCTGGTCTCGTTAATGGATGAGGGGCGACAGTGCTGCAAGACTCACTGCGTTTGGCACTGTGTTTGAAGCTTTCGCTGCTGTTTATTTGGCGTTGTTCTCCTTTATATCAGTTGCGGCTCTTGCGCTTTGACGAGTGGTGTCCTGCAGAAGATAGAAGATGAGAATGGAGATACGGCTGTTAGGATGGGACGGGCCAGCTTAAATACGAAGAACGCTATGTTATCTGACTAATGAGGATCTGCGTGGTGATAAGTTAGTCACCTAGTTAAGAGTCTTGTTGCCTAGTACTCTATACGAGGTTGTATATTGAACTGTTATTCAACACTCGCTGTATTCCACCAACGCCAGCAACTCCTTCTGGATACCAGACCAAGCACCAGCTCGAGTATTACATGCTAACCACCAGTCCCCGTTTGCGTTCTTCCCAAGCACCCTGAGAAAATTCCTCGTCGGATACCCCGAACAATAATAGGCATCGTTGACGAAAGACGGTCTTCCGCGAATATGGGAGCCGTCTTGACCCTGCCGACCAAGCGCAGCAGAAAAGTCTGCTTCGAAATAACGGCCTTTGTGGTGGTTCGAACATGGCAGGAATAGTATATTCCCACCTCCAATGAGCGACGACGCTACCTTCGACAGGGAGAGCTTCTGGATAGCCACCAAGGCATCCACTTGTTCTAGTGTCCTATGCTTGATAAGATCCTGACGGAGCTTGGACGATACATAGGCAATTCCCTCATCGTCGACAGCTTGTCTAGCAGTAAACATGGTATTAGCGAGAGATCCTGTGTTACCGAGACAAACGGTGGCGGGTGGAATTCGGTCCGCGAAGAGGTTTGCGATATTGACGACGTTCATGATCATCATGGTGCGAGACGGCGAGACGTTCAGAGCCTTGGCCATTGTCCGTGACCACCAGGACAGGATGATATCGCTCTCACTCACGAAGGGCGCTTGGGCTGGTATGGACTTGTCGGTTATCGGTGAGACTCGCCAGGGTGGCCTCGCGCATTCGGTCCACGCATCGTCCTGGTATTCGGAATGTGTGCTGTTCATCTTTCCAGTATAACAGTATTTCAAAAAGTAAGCGAAGGAAGAAGAGGATCATAGCGGGCCAGGAGAGAAGGTGCTCATAATAAACGTAGTTCTTCGCAGCGGCCTTTTCGCTCCCTACTGCAGCGAACGGGTCTTGATCTATCGGAATACAACGAGGGATATCTTGATCTCTGCCACCTACAGCAGCTGCCCAGGCTTTAATGAATTCAGCCCGTGCCATGGCATCGAATAGTGTGTGTAAGTGGGTGATCGTGATGAGAGTGGCATCTTGGAACAGCACGACGTGGATATGTAACTGCGGAATATCAGAGTACATCCAGTCTGATAGCCAGCGAGGAGACTGCGGGTGACGCAGCAACGGCGCAAATTCTGCAGGAGAAGGATATAAATGTGTAGAATCATCCCCTGGTCGTGGCAGCTGCGAGCCCAATATATGGCTGGCAATGCCCATGCGGTGTTCAGCAGTCGTAAAGCGAAACGCCGGTCGCGACGCGTCATGGCACGTTGGGAGATGATACTCCAGATGATCACTGCGCTGTATCACTGTTTAAACCGTATTTTGCGGGTTAGATCTGTATATCACGTACATTGACCCGTAACCGAGCCCCGAGCTGCCTCCACTCTCCAGTGTCTATCAACCGGACCAGCCCTGCCTGGAGTTTGGATGGGTCCAGCACGTCGTTGAACTGCATGGTGAAGTCGAAACCAAGGTAACGAAGGAAGGGCGCATCGTCCCAGGCCCGTAGCGGAATGATCTTGTCGGTGGGCACCGTCTTGGGCTGCTTTCGCCATATTGATGAGAGAACCATGGCTCGTGGCGAGAAAGCAATTAGGTCGATTGAACTGGGTATAACATCGGTACTTACAATCAAACGAATATGAGGGCCGTGGTTGCTTAAATGCGAAGACCCGGGGATAGAGGTAGCACAGAATTAGCAGAGCCCGTGCTTCAAGACAAGACTCAGCTGCAGTTCGTAAAGGGGTCGGAGTATTTCGAAACCGATGCCCCTGCATATGATCATTTGATCAATAAATATCAATATCCAAGGGGAATAATGCCGGTAGTATTCATATCCCAACTGCTTCTTCCCATTATCCCTCTTCTAGCTCAGCCGGAAAAGGGCTTTGTACCACAGTAGCGACTCGACCTCGTCGCAATCCCGATTCTACTCACACCATTCAGCCCAAATCCAGTGACACAATGCATGAATGTGGATGCCTTGTTGGACTAGGACGTGCGCGCAGCATGACTTGTTCTATAGACATGATCCTATACGCAGGGCGTGACTTGCCGTCCTGGTGGAGTCAGGTAGTGTATGTCGCGAATTCTCGCCATTTGAAGAGTTCAGAATACGCCGTTATCTTTCTCCTCACTGGCCATCGTAGGAGCAAACCGTTCATCAGACCAAAAACCTCCAGGGTCTTCTGCAATGTCCGGATAGGAGTGTCACACCACCGGTATTCACAGCCAAGATACGGGGTTATTGGGGTTATTGCCGGTCCCGTATTTACTCGAGGGCAGCCAAAGGGGTCACGATGCAGGCAGAGTCGCACAAGGTAATTGACATAGCGCTGTGTCCCACCCTGGTGGAATGCTTGCCGGGACTTCGAACTACACGATATTGCCGCTGGCTTTAATCTCCAGCCCGAGTGCGTATACGCTGGCATGGGAGTGATTATCGTGGATGCATCAATACCGTTCGACCCTCATTGCTTTTATCTCGACGAGACAGAAACTTAACCTTTGAGCCGGCTGGGGAGGAGCTCTTCCATTACTTTCAAGTCAATGCTTCCATTTATAATGAGAGCCGCCCTTGCATGCCAAGTCCAATGGCGACTGAAAGCGCTTGGAATCGAGGCGCAGGCTGTCAGATTGGCCAGGTCGTGTTAGGCTGTTTGTCGCCCAATTTTCCCTCGTATTTCGCCAATCTCGTGCAAGGACCAGAATCCTGCAGGCATTCCAACAAGCTAGCAGCAGCGCCAGGCTGGATTGATGCTAGGATGGGGATGCTAATGGCTGGACTGGCTAGTGCTGGGGCCAGCTGAACTCCAAGGCTGAAGGCTCCACTCGTCTGCACGTTGTTAAAGCATTATTATTAAACCGTTTGCCTGTCGTGCACTTCCCCGTAGCTCTTTTGTTTCTGTCGCAGTGAGAAACGGGCGTTGTTCCTGTCCCTCTCCCTATCCAGCTCGCCTCCATACCCTAACCTACCGATCAACCACCTATTCATATCGCATCCAACAGTCCAGCAACAGAATAATATCCACGATGGCCCCCACACGGCCCCTCCTCACGCTCCTCCAGCGCGACTTCGACCCCGGCGCCCCCGCAGCCAGTTTCCGCGACGAATGGTCCACGCCCTCCAACTACGCATTCACCATCCTGCTGCTTATCGGCGGCGATCTCGTCAACCGCGCCCTGGCACAGTTAGTGGGAGGGTGGCTGACGCCTGTTGCTTTCTCATTTGGTGGGTATTTCTTTCTTGCCTACAAACATGCCTACCTTATAGGCGTGAGACTAACGATACAGGATGGGTCTCGTATGCAACGGCCGCCGTCTGCTCCGCACTAGGCGAGTACAGATTAATGCCGGACGCCGACACAGGATGCTCGCTGATAAACGGGAAGAACGGGTTCGTGCGCGGCAACAACAGCTGGGTGCTTGGGCGGATGATGCGCGACTACGACTACTGGATGGACCGCGCGATCCGGGAAAAGACAGACTCGCTCCTAGATGCGCGGTGGAAATTCGACCAGGCGCGCGAGACGGAGAAGTATCCCGATGAGGGCGTGACGGTGCCGCGGCCGAGTCAGGCGGGGCTGGTGGTTAGTATCTACAAGCCGAGTCGGACGGTGCGGCATGGGGTTCCGGGGCGGGATTTGCTGTTCTGGAGTGGACTGGCTGTGACGCTGGTGCAGCTGGGGATTGCGAGTATACCGACGGGGCTGGATGGGGACTGGGGGGTGTTGATGATTACGGGGGCTGCGACGGGGCTGTGCTATGTGACGGGGGCGTTGAGGCAGTGGAGCGTTGAGAAGTGGGCGTGTCGCAGTCTGGATACGAGGACGAAGAAGAATTTTGTCCTGACGAGGGGCAATGGTGCGCAGCATGCCATTGCGATTGTGAGTGATGGGCATGGGCTGGATCTGGAGGATCTGGCGACGGGGTTCTCGATGATTGATAAACCGACGATTACGCTGTCGGCGCAGCTGGCGACTGTTGCGCTGGGGATTGCTTGGGTTGTCTTGCTGATTACGGCCTCTGCTGTCGATACTGGGTCCTGGTATCTGATTGCAGTGGGAGGGATTGGGATGCTGCAGAATATCTTTGTTGCTGGGTGGAAGAGAACCCCGGCGGCTTATGGGGTGCCACTCGACTTTGTAGAGGTTGTGGGCGAGGTCAAGGTCATGCAGACCCTGATGGAAGTCGAGAAGAAGTACGAGAAGCTGGGGAAGAGCATGCTGGGGACCTTCTTCCCTGGCGACCTGAGGGACAATGAGGTCAAGCAGTGGGATGATATTGCGGCACAGTGGAAGGAGAAGAAGCAGGCAGACGACAGGAAGGGAAAGTAATCCTCATGAACCAATATCTATATTATTTTATGCCCTATTCAGTTGTAGGCTTGCTATCTACATGCTTTGCGTATCCTTTACAAAGTAAACCCTAACTGGAGTCGACCAGGACTGGCCCACGGCACCAGGTAAAACATCAAGCTGGTCTGTCATTCGCGTAATTCCTTCGACCTGCTCACTCAGGCTATGAATACACCAATCGAGGCTTGCTAACTCTGTCACTGCCAAGTCCTTCGCGTCGCGGCATGTCGGAGGTATATCAGCCAAGTGTCTCAGCATGAGACAGCTTGCATTCCCACTTAAAACAATTCAAGCAATTGTAGAGAATACGAGAGTTGACAGACAGTGTCAATAACAACAAAACATGTTATGATACAAATGAGCGTTGGATTTATATACATGTCTCAAGCTGTAACATCGCCAAATCAAACCACACGAGAAGGCAAGAAGACTCCTAGCAAGTCTCGAGAGTGGCATCGCCGCTGATATCCCAAGTGATGTTCTCGCCGCATGGGTTCTCAACGACATTCACTCCATTAGCCTCCAAAGAGATCGAAATATCGCTGGTAATCTCAAACTCGTCGCGAGCAGAGAGGCGAATATCGCCACCACCAGTGACAGTTCCACCATTAATCGACACCCCGTAGCAGTTCTCAATGAGAATCGCGTTGTTCTCTGTGTCAGAAATGTCGACGCTTGCGATCTCAACACCTCCAGACTCCGACACACAGAACACGCCACGGCCTCCACCCTTTGCGATCACGTTCTCGACGAACACGTTGGTCTCGTAGCTGCCATCTGCAAGTCTGCCGTTCTGGTTGGCCATGCGGAAGGCTGCGTAGCCGGTGCCTGTTGCTACGTTGTCTGCGTCCACGGTGCCGATTTGCGCATTCGTGGTGGCCTGGATGAGCAGACCACACTCGCCGACGTCCTTCGCGATGACTTGGTTGATGGTGAGGCCGTCGATGTTCCAAGTTTCCACAGCGTGGCTGCCTGCGCCGCTAATGTTGATGACATCCATAGACACATCGGTGTTGGCAGCTTCGTCTCGTTCGAAGCGGATCCCGAGACCGCCGCTCAAGTTCATGGTGATCTCTCCGAGGGAAAGACCGCTCACTCCGTAGAAGTGCAGACCGAAGTACGGGCTTCCTGTCAGGGTGAGGTAGGGGATCTGAACATCCTGCGTGCCCAGCGACCGAATGTTCCCCCGGCCATCGTTCGCCTGGACATCGATGGTGCCGCAGCCCTCGAAGATCTTGCCGCTGTCGATGTCGATCACGTTAGTGCCAATCGAGCCGGATGCGATGATTGACAGGCGTTGGCCTGAGCTGATACCGTCGAGACCGGCAGTAATTGCCGCGTAGTAGTCGTCGCCGGAGTAGACCTCGCTTCCACCCACGGCGGCAGTGTAGGCGCCCTCTTCGCCGTCAACGGTGGCATCGGGCGTGCCAGAGCCGCACTGTGCAGAGACCGTAGCGGCGAGTGCCAGCACTGCCGTGGTAATAAAGGGGCTGGAGACCATTTTTGTGGAATAGGAGTGTTGGAAGCTGTGAGTGGGATTTTGAGTCTCTGGTACAGACCAAAGACCTTATATACATAGTGTCGGCTGTTTATCCCACACGCCAAGCGCCTGATGAAACTCCTGGCAGTGCAGATCGCCAGTCCTGCAGTAAATAAACCTCCAATCATACAGTGAAGCCATTTAGCCGAGCCAAGTCCGACACCGTCTCCGGCGAATTGCTCTTTCTGGCATTCCTCCGCTGGTCCCTTTCTTGGCTGAAGCAACCGTGCGTCCAGACCCTGCCGTTTCGTCAACAAGGTACGCTGTTCATGACTCGTCAGACCCTTGTTTTCGTTTTTGTGTCTGACGTTCTGTTTGGTTACGGATAGACGGACTCATCTCCGCTTCGGGTCAATCACGATCCTATACATAGTATCTGCAGGCAGTGACCTCATAAATCTCGCAGCTCGGGTTTGTTTGTTCCGTGTAGCTCCTACATGGTAGGACGCCATAGGCACTACCTGGTGGTGAAGAAGATAGGGACGCATGGCCCATAATCCTACTCAACTGGAGACGTTTCATCCGTGTTGCGATCCCAACCAGTCTGTGAGTGGATATCTAGTAATATCAACTATCTTCATTATTGTGGGAAGAGCAGTTGCCCAGCTTACTACTATTTAAAGTTCATTCGAAAGAAAATCCACCTGTAGCTGTCCGTAGCTATGCCATTCGCTGGTCTCTCCCGGGGCAGCTGCCTTCGTATGTTGTATGTCATAGCTAAGAGACTGGGACCAGGGACATGAAAGTAAAGACTGGGCAGTATGGTTTACAGAATGGCCAAGCAGCATCTACGCAATATTCGGAATCATGTTCATTCATTTCCTCGCACTAATCAACAAGAAATAAGGCCGATGTCTCTCGTCCTTCCACTCAGGATGCTCCGCCACATCCTCCAACGAGGGCGCCCAGTCCCTGAATCCCGTCAAAGTAAAGCCATTCTGTAAAAGAAACTGGACATATGTTTCCACAGTCCGATGGTACTTCTTCACCCCGTCAATACCAAGCCAGCTCGTCACTCGCCACCCTTCATCACTGTACTTGTTCAGCGGCCATATCTTGTGTTCCTGGCCGTCCTTTTCGTCCTGGATCGATTTCCAGTCTGGGCCTGGATTAACAGGGGCAGAGCATATCGGGTGTTCAACAGAGAAGACGAATTTGCCGCCCTGTTTCAGTGCGGCGTGGATCTCGCGGTAGAGTCGACTCAGGTCCTCAATATAGTGGAGTGTTAGAGAGCTGTAAACCAGATCATACATCTCTTTTTCTCCTTGTTGGCTATCGTTTCTGAAGGTAATCGACTCGATATCCGCAACTTCATACTTGATTTCACTTTTAGAAGACAAGTTGGTTTCCAACTCCCTTGCTCGAGAAATCATCTTCTCTGAAATATCCACGCCTTTCACATACGCAGCATCACTGTCTCGAGCCCATCGCGCGAACCAGCCATACCCGCATCCGAGATCCAGAACGCGCTGCCCTTGTAGGGATTGAGTTAAGGTGTCCCCGAGTACCATGGACCGCAGGTCAGGCCATTCTGGGGCGCCTGGTAGACCGAGCTGTGAGCGGGGGAGAGTCCCGTAGGCGGAGAAGAAGGTGGAATTGTCGTAGATGTTTTGGGCTGACATTCTGATGATTTGAATTGTTCAGTTGGATGAGGATGTGATGGTCAAGATGGTCAAGATTCAAGTCTGAATACGAGAATGCGTGTCTTTTCACGTGAGGTCCAGATTGGGTCCCCGACTGAGTTATGCAATTGCACAATTTATATCTTTATTACTGTCTGTTCAGAATAATTAAAATTGTCTATCTATACGCTAATAACATCAGACATAACCTCCAACACCATTAAAACAGCAAAAATAGTATCAGATCACTTCTTCCCAAATCTCTTCTTCAAACTCGCCAAATCCCACTTCCTCACCCGGAACATATAATACAAGAACGTAGCCATCGCAATATTAAACACAACATAGACCCAGATGAGCCCGAAATTGCGCCACCGGTCGCCCCAGTAGATCTCGCTGCCGGCCAGATACTCGTCCGCAACATTCAGCGAGCAGAACGCACAGTCCGCAGTCGCGTCGGGGTTCTGCAGCTTCCCACCCGCCAGACTCATATACTCGGACATGTACTCCTGGCAGGTTTGGTTGGAGGGCGGGTTAAACACGGACAGTTCGTTCGAGGAGCAGACTACCTCGCGGTCGTGGACCTGCGTTGACGCCATCCCACTGATCCAGTATGTGAACGGGGACGCGCGATACATGAAGATCCAGAACCCGGGGAGGGCGGAGGGGACTTGCATGACGCCGCAGAAGGTCAGACACATTGAGAAGAGTAGGATGACGATTGGGCTTGCGGTCTCGGCGTCTGGTAGTGCGGCGATGCACATCTGGGCGAATGTGCTGGCGTATATGTAGAATTGGATGGCAAAGAGCAGGACGAGGCCTTGCCGGTCGGAGGCCTGGCTGGACCCGACTACGGGATAGTAGTAGCAGGCGTATGTGAGGATGCCCATTATCACCTGGTAGGGGATTTCGACGGTGATGTTGGCGATGAGGAAGGCTTTCCAGGAGTAGGCTTTGCTGGGCCGTTCGCGGACTTCGTACAGGGAGCGCTGGGTTACGAAGAGGGGCATTATCTGGTATTGTTAGAAGGATGACCAGCAAGAAAGGGTTGTTCAACATACCTGGTTGACGAGCGAGGCAAAGATGGAGCAGATCATGAACAGCGAGAAGATGATGGTCTGCATACCAGCGAGAGAAGTCTTCGCATCGTAGAACGAGAACCCAATGAACAGCCCTGCCATGATAGCCAGGCCCCATTTCGAGATAATATACTCCGGCATGCGCCAGTACTGCTGGAAGACGCGGTACGTGACGACGTAGACCTGGAACCAGAAGGGCATCGCGAACTCGGCGTGGCTCATGCCCTGGTCGTCTTCCTGCTGGACGGCGCTCTTTTCCTCGTGGATGCGGTTGATTTCGTCCTGGACTCCTTGACACTCGGGACTCTGCTTCCAGACATCAAACCAGTCGGTTCCCTTGTCGTTGGTCTTTGCGTTGACGACCTCAATCATGTACTCCGCTGGGTTCTCGGATTGGGCGCATTGGCGTCCTCCGTTGGACTCGAAGTAGTCGAGGAGGGTTCGCGAGTTGTTCCCAATCGGGCCAAAGTAGACCGTCTTGCCACCCTTTGCCAGGAACAGGAGCTGGTCGAATTCCTGGAACAGAATGGCGCTGGGCTGGTGGATCGTGCAGAGGACGGCCTGTCCACTGTCTGCCAGTTTGCGGAGGAATGAACAAATAGCCCATGAACTCTGCGAATCAAGACCACTACACTCGTTAGTATATCCATATACACCTTTTGGTGTAGACTTACCTGGTAGGTTCATCCAAGAACAGCAGCAACTTCGGCTTCGCAGCCAATTCCACCCCAATCGTCAACAACTTCCTCTGCTCAACATTCAGTCCCTCCCCAGGAACACCGACAATCGCCTCCGCAAAGTCCTGCATCCCCAGCATCTGAATCACATCCTCCACATAGTCATACTTCTCCTGGATCGACACATCCGCCGGCTGCCTCAGCAACGCACTGAACCGGAGCGACTCACGCACAGTCGCCGTCTGCAGATGCAGATCCTGCTGCTGCACGTACCCCGTCTTCCGCTGGAAACTGGCATCGAGATCCTTGCCGTTCACGAACATATCGCCTGTGATAACGCCCATTGTTGTCCGGTGCGCTAGCACGTCGAGTAAGGTCGTTTTACCGGCTCCGCTGACGCCCATTAATGCGGTCAAGGTCCCTGGTTTCACCCAGCCGGAGACGTGGTCTAGCAATCGTCGCGGCTCGCCTTTGATTTCGATGTCGTAGCAGATATCCCGCCAGGTGAAGATGTCTTGTTGAGGTGGGAGAGGGAGCTCCTCTTTGGATTCGTCCCGAGATGGCTTGACGGAGCCCAGTTCCATGGTGTTTTCTTCGTCCGCTGCTGGTTTCACGTATCCGGGACGCATATACTCCGGTTCATGACCGCGTCGGAAGACGAGTGCTTCGGCGGTACTGGTAGTCGAGGAGTTGAGCTCCGACGCGACGAAGTAGATGGCCATGAACCCGACGAGGAATGCAATCAGGATACCGAAATTCCGCCAGACATGGCTGTAGCTGTAGCTGTAGTTGAAGAGGATATAGGCATCACCACTGACAGTCTGCGCGCCGGGGACAGAGCCCAGTTCTGAGCAGATGAAGTTATCGCCAGACAGATCCGCGTAGGACGGGACGAAACTCGCGCAGGGAAAGTCGCGACCGTGGAATTCGTTTGCGATGAGGATTTCAAAGGCGTAGTAGATCGGATTCAGGTAGTGGATCCATTCGAACCAGGGGTGCATTGAGGGGACGGGGAGGACGTAGCCCGTGTAGACGATGAGTGCGAGGATGAGGACTCCAGCGAGACCCATGGCCTGTGCAGCGGACTTTGTTATAGCGGCCATTGTGCGGAAGACGGCGCTCATCACGAACATGATGATGAATGTGATGAGGAAGTAGATGAAGAACTGGGATGGTTCTCTGCGCAGGCCGGACAGGAAGTACAGGATGACGTTGAACGCGACGGCGAGGGTGAATTTCACGGGGATATCGCTGACCACGCCGGCGATTGCTTCGGTTGCTGGGTGGTAGAATGCATACGAGGCGTGCTTTTCGACGATGGGGCGTTGGGCGTAGAGACTGGTGATTTCGGACATGGCAGTTAGGGCATTCAGCAGCACCGCGAAGAAGAGCGTGGCGCCTCTCGACATGAACCCTGCGGACGTGTCTGGGGGGTCGTAAAAGACTGAGCCGATGATGAGGGCCATTATGATGTTTCCAATGACTGTTGATAAGGTCGAGGACATGTCGTTCCAGACTCGCTGGTATGCACGCTTCGTGTTCAGTTTAATCTGCATCGGCACGCTGAGCAGGTATGGAGAGGCTGCCCGCGAGTTCTTGGACTGCGTCTTTTCCTTGACCTCTCGGAATCCAGTCGCTGCTGCGTCATCGTTGCCTGGAGGATGGACCGTCTCGAAGTCTTCCATCTCTTTGAGGAGCTCTTTATACTCGGGCGAATCGAGCCAGTACCGCTCAAAGTCTTCAGGCGTCTGGGGGACAACACCCTTCATATCCTCACGAGCACGACGCTCTTGCGGATTCGTAACAGATGTAAGGAAGTCACCAGTCGTCTGTCGAGAGGGACATTCCCAGCCCTGCCGTTCGAAAAAGGCTTTTGCTGTTGAAGTTGGCCCGAAGAAGATCTGGCGACCCTCGTATAAGATCGTCACCTTGTCAAAGACTTCGTAGATGCTCTGACTAGCCTGGTAGATAGCAACAGCATGCGCAGTCCCGGCCAGGTCAGCGAGCAATCGCAGCGCCTCGACGAACTTCAACGCAGTAGCCGAGTCAAGGCCGCGACTGGAGTTATCCCAGGCCCCAAACGGTGTCGCGGCCAGTGCCATCTCTGCAATACTGACTCGTTTGCGTTCGCCTCCGGAGACACCGCGTACGAAGTCGTTGCCGACCTTTGTATTGTATGTATGGCTCAGACCGAAGATGGCCATCACGACCTGGGTTGTGTATTTGGCGAACTCGTCGCGGGTCATGTCGCGCATGCGGTGCTGCGGTGTGCGGGCAGCAGCTGCGAATTCGAGGGTTTGTCCGACAGTGAGATGGGGGAAGTGTTTATCAACCTGGGCTGTTAGTATACTCTCCTTAGTTTGACTTGTTTATTAGGTGCGTACCTCTTGGTTGTACACGACTTCGCCTTTGAACTCCTTCATCATCCGCTTCTGAGACACCCCGTTGTAATGCAGGGAACTGGACGAGTCGATGTCCAGCCCATTCGTCTCACCACATATCGTCTTGAGAAGAGTACTGCAGCCCGCACCCGGCCGTCCAAGCACAAGCAATAGCTCCCCCGTCTTCATCACACCGTTGAAGCTGTTCAAGATCCGACGAGGCGGCGAGCGTCTCTGGCGGAGTAGTTCGGGGATTCGCAAAGGTGCAGAGAGCATGGAACCGACGGTATCCTGTAGCTGCAGCGCAGCTCCAGAGCCGGAGACGTTCAAGTCTTTGAAGAGTATTCCTCCTTGTGGTGTTGACAGGCCGCGTCCTTCGGCATCAACCATGGCGGCTTTGAGCCACCGCTCCAGGTTGAACTCTGCAGCCTGGGGGTCCAATGCTGGGTCATTTTCGGCAAATGCATTGTTTGTATATGTGTTTGCGTGGATGCTCGATCGTCGTCGTGACTGGGTTGTGGCGATACGGTGTAGGTTGTTTGTTTCAGACGGGCTGATCAGGCCCATAGGAGATCGGTGAATAGACTCGGCTCCCTTGATACTATCCTTGGAGGAGAACGAGTCCGTGTCAAGTGACGGCTCATCTTGAGTGTGGGAGCTCATCTTGAGTATGAGTTGGTTGTAGTTTATGGTTCTCCATTCTACGGTATGTGGGCGGGAGCAGGATATATAACTATCTCGTCCGGAACGTGCACCCCCGAGACATTCATGAGTACCGTGGACGCATTATCGGTTCGGAAGTATCTGACAAGGCGTTCAATAGTGAATCCAATGACCCATAATGCTTGTCCTCTTGTCAGGACCGGATTTGGAGCTCCGTGTAGGGCAGACCCGCTTAGTCAGGCATATTCACACGTCCAGGCAAAAGAAATGTCTGCAAATAGAAGAAAAGTCTGGAACCAATCGTGAAGACGGAAGCCAGGGACATTCCGACCCGGCTGACAGGCTCAGATCCTCAGATCCAAATGATGTTCCAGTGGCTGAGCCTCCCGGATCCCAAGACTGCGCATCCGAGCATAACTTTAAATCTCTATCTCCGATGAGTCAGCGGACTTATACCAGCCCCATCCATTTATCACTCATTATTGGCCAGTAAATTCACTGACAGGAGCTGTCGGGACTTGGCCGGCCGATCTGGCCGTCGTCACCGGAATTTACTGGAGTTTACGGGGCTCTGGGCGCCCGTTCTCCGTGCCTGGTCGTTGACGCAGCCGCAAAGGCCGGAACCGTCTCTTCAATATATCCGGATATATTCGTTATTGTGTCACTTTGCAGGCCATTCACATCCTTGCCATTATGCCACCCAAGATCTCCGCTGGTGAGCGACCGAAGCGGCGCCGTCGTGTGTATGCCTGCGACTCGTGCTACAGGAAGAAGGTAGATAGTCTCCCCCATACCTCCTCCTGAGCATGCCGATATTGTATCCGGATCTTCAATCGTGCCGCTTTACTGTGTACATTCCGTACTAACATTCTCGAGATTAAATGCGATGGCGCGTTGCCCAAGTGTGATTGGTGCCACCACCACAGCATCCCTTGCACGTATGCCCGCAATGAAGACCTCGACCGGTCGCGCAAGCCACAGGATACCAAGCTCAAGTTAGTCTCATACATTTCCCATTTACGGGCCGAGATCTCGGCTTCCAGTTGTCTCGGCTTCCAGTTGCAGCTCTCGGCACGATCCCGGTTGACAGGTGCTAACGTCGCCAGGTCTCCCCCTACATCAGACGTGAGCACACCAATCGAACAAGGTCGGTTGCCTTTAAGTATAACGTACGGAATATGTTTCCCGCTCTAACATTGTCTTCGACTCTTCGTAGAACAAGTCCAGGATCTCTTTCGGTCTGCGTACCCCACACCCGGTCCACAGGCTGTGGCACCACAGGGGTTTGGAGCGACCATCTGCTTCGCCGGACAATCCCTGGGGAGTATCGGTGGGTTCAACGGCCTGCCTGTGTTTTCTGCTGCTGGAATCGAGTGGATCAAGGCTCGCACTGGCGAAGAAGTCACTCTCGACTGGTATCGCACACTGCCGATTCAATCCTCCCCTCGTGGCAGTCCCCAGCGCTTGCCACTCCCTGACATCAGGCTTCTCCGGCAGTTGCTGGAGAATTACCAGAAGACTATATCGTATCGCCTGTTTCCCGTTATTAACGCAGCGTGCTTCGAATACACCATCCGAGCGGCCTACAACCATGAATTGTCTGAGATATCGCCCGGCCCTGCCAGCGCCAGGGCATGTATCTTTGCTTTTATGGCGCTGAGTTCGTTTAGCGCAGGCACTGGGACGGAAAGTACCATCACGTACACTGACAAGTTTGCCCAAGAGGTGTATGATCTATTGCCAGACCTCGTTTCAGAGTCGGTTACGCTGGACGGGTTGCAGGCCATCCTCATGCTGGTAAGCCTTACAGCTTCTTCCAGCTGCTGCCACTAAACTCTGGCCAGTCCTTCTGCTGTCAGGCTGTATCTGCCGATATCCTGAAGATAGAGCTCCTGTTATCCTCCGCAGCCCGATACGTCTTCCACCTCAAAGGCAACATCTGCCCTAAGCCCACCGACGCAGACGGCGACCCCCTTCTCGCAAAGCTACACGTCCGCAACCTCTTCTGGATCAGCTTCATGTTCGATAAAATCCTCGGTCTGCGCACTGGTCTCCAGCCTCTCTTCGACACTACAAGCTGCGATCTCACCCTGCCCTCCCCGGACGGCGTTCACGGCCACGACCCAGCAGCCTTCATCACCCTGATCCGCCTCTGCATCGTCCAAGCAGAAATCTACCGGGGCCTTTACTGCGTCCCAGCCCTGACCAAAAGCGACGCCGAGCTCATTGCCACAATCCGAACCCTCGATAATACGCTGGAAGAATGGTGGTCCACAGTCCGTGTATTCTCGTCCGACCGCTACCCAGACTCCATCATGGCGGACTTCCTCTTCGGAATGCAGTACCACTACTGCATGAGCGCGATCCATCAAACGAGCAGTCGCTGCACGGCATGGGTTCTAAACCAGGATACGCGCGCGGCCGGCTCAAGTCTCGCGGTTAGTATCAGCGCTGGCCGCTCGCTACTAAATAAATTCCTCGACGCGAAGCCGCATCTATTAGGACATCATCTCATGTACGCCCAAACACACCCTTCCATGCACTTTCTTCATGGTCCAGAATGGCTAATAATGTGACAGGTTCTGCCTCCCCGAACTAACCGTCTCAACAATCCACGTCTTCTCCAACATCCTCATGAACCCGCTCGAGGTCTCCAGCGCCACAGACCTGCATCTCATGCGCTCGGCCCTCACGCACCTCCGTAAGCATCTCTGGCAGCAGGCGCCGGAGTCGTTCACGGTGCAGGTGCGTCTTGTTGAGAGCTTTATGGCGGATTTGCAGCGGCTGGCGGAGTGTGCGATTCGGAAGGCCTGCGCCGAGGCGAGGGCTGGACTTGGGGAGTAGTTGTGTAGTAGTTGTTGGGGCATTTGCGGTTTCTGGATTCTATACCCTGGTTTCTTTTGGATTCTTTGTGTGCTTGTTTTTTGTTTTGGGCGTATTCGGTGATATTTCTAGGGTAGAATATATATTTCGGAGTTACATAGATTATGGGATTAATAGCATATTTATCTTTATTTTCACTGTCTTTCTACAATTGTCATTGAATCATGTATTACGAAAAATGTCAATCCGGAGAGAGAGCACAACTCCGGTAGTACTTCACCAAGACTAGTGAGTCATGATATGGAGCAAATACGAAGCACCCAGCTCCATAAAACCCCACGACGCACATCAATGGAACCATAAGCTAGTCAAAAGACTTACTTTCCACAAATTTATCTTCTCAAAATGACCTCCATATCTTCAGCGACAGCCCACCTCGTCGAAACTGCCGAAATCCTGTTCATCAAGGCGCAAATTCAAGCTGTGCAAGCACTCTTCCCATCTCAAAGATCCATAGCAGAGCCTATCGGTGGAGGTGTAGCAGCTGTCACAAAGCCATCTTTTGGGCGGAAACTGAATCATGTTGCTGGGTTTGGGATGAACGGACCTGTCTCTGAGAAGGATCTCGAGGCTGTCGAACGCCTTTACAGGGGGATTGGGCTATCCCCGGAGATTAACCTCTGTCCGTTTGCACATCACAGTGCACGAGAGGCTTTGGATAAGAGAGGATGGACGGTCTGTGCGGAGATGAATGCTTATATCTTGCCTTTACGAGAGTATGAAGACAATGGAAACGCTGAGGAAATACACATAACCCACGTCTCGGCCGAAGAGTATCCCATCTTCATTGAAACATCTGTCACCGGGTTCGGAAACAACTCTACATCTGATCAACTCGATCTGTTCCATACTCTAGCCAGCGCTGCCACCCGCCGTGGAGATACGCGACTCTACCTCGCTCGGATAAGTGGACAGATTGCCGGGGCTGCAGGAATGGCGCTGATCACCACGCCTCTAGGTCGAGTTGCCGAGTTATATATTGACAGTACAGTCCCTGAGTACCGGGGTCAGGGCGTGCAGACAGCGTTATTAAGAGCGAGACTCGACGAGGCGAAGAAGGAGGGAATTGACGTTGCTACTGTTACTACATGGCCGACGGGAACGAGTGCGAGGAATGTTGAACGGGCTGGGTTTGAGCTGGGATATCGGAAGGATGTATTTACTACTAGACAGGGATAAGCTTTGTACATGGGTTTATAGATGTTTCGTTGCTCCGCGTTCGGGTTTGGGTGCCTTTACTCTTAGCATTAGGGAGGTCTGGCTGTGGTGGAGCTAGATATATATTTGATAGAAAATCCGAATGTGGCATATAGCCTGAGACTGCTTACCATAAAGAACGACACTGTCGAGACAACTATGTTCGCTCTTTTAATGAGGTGAAATGCCAGGAGGACCGCAGGAAAACAGCCTCGCGACAGCCCCAATCAGACTAAGCGCCCAGCTTCCTATCCCTGCCAACCGACGTGCTCTCCAATGATTCACTCCAATGAGCAGCTGCATGATGCTGCAGCCTCGTCCGATTCGATTGGTTATGGCTGGGGCGGTGCTGTTGACGAGGCTGAACCCGTCGCCGATGTTGAGTCGCCCCTGCCCACCTTCAACTTCTTCCTCTTTCAACACCACCCTTGCTATCTGTCGCGGGTGCTTTCATCATGGCGGAAGTCGTCGGCGTCGTCTCCGCTGGTGTCGGCATAGCAGCCTTTATCGTCCAGATTACTGGGAATATCAGCCGCCTGAAGGAGATCCGTGATTACAACCAGAACAAGGCTGGAGATGAGATCGAGTTCCTAGTTCGCAGACTAGAGTTCTTGCAGAATGTGCTTGTGTCTTTGCAGTCATATGAAGGGAATCCTATCGTGGATATTGCGATCAAGAACTGCCAGTTGGAATATAGCAGAGTTGACGATATTCTGCAAAGAGTTGCGGAGACAATTTCACGAGCACAGGCTGACAGAAGCAAAAAGTGGAAGACTCTCGTGAAGCCTCCAGAAATAGGAAGGGATCTTAATATAGCGAAAGAGAGGATTACGGGGGTTATTGTTGACCTGACGTGGTGCGTTTCCCAGAAGACTAGCAGATTTACTTATACTGACTCTGATAGCTCCTTTACATTAGTCCTCCATCAAACCATTCCCAGTCAGATTCTAGCAGCAGGGGCACATAATAGCAGCCGTATCACCGACATAGAGTCTGCATCTGAAGCCAAAGTGTCGAATGTCGTTGCTGCCACGACGCCAACAGAATCAAACCTAGGCACACTCACAGCCTCTGAAAACATAATACGTCCCAACAGAAGACAGCCTTGCAGCGTGAAACACTGCCATTGCTCCTGTCATGTAACCGGGGCCAGTTCAGGGCGCTTCTGGGGTTTCGAATATACCCCCTTCTCGACATTCTGGAGATACTGCGATAACGCACAATGCTCAGCTCGACGTTACCGCTGGAGCTTACGAATTGCCCTCACCCAATACGGCATTCCATTGACTGTCATCACAGGGCTTGAACTCGTCTCAGGCGGGGGTAAGTATTCTCTGAGACCGGCACTAAGTGTACAACAAACAGTCAAGTACACATCCCCAGGGTTTGAGACACTAAAGCGCTTTCACGAAGGTCTCTTGGACGTTTCAGAAGCGAAAAGACGGTTTCTAGAACTATACAGAGCTGATCCGTCATTGAAGCATCATGTCAACCCTGCTGGCCGGGACTATATGCAGGTAAGTACACTGTATTTGACGCGGTGTCAACATATTCGTCTCACAACAGCCTAGGGCCTTTTCCGTCAGCCCGGCATGCATGGCATAGAAGGCAATCTTCAAATGTTAGATTTTTTCGTACGAGAACTGGGAATGAGTATCGGGAATTGTGGTTCAAGGTAAGTGACTCCTACGTCAGAAGAGAAAATGTTCAACTACCAATGGATGTTTATAGCTTTCTGATGAGACATCTACTCTATTACTATCAAGGTTGGACTCGGGTGGATCTACTTGATTCACTTCTTCAACGCGGGCTTGACCCTGACGGGGCGGATCTTCCAGCACCTGAGTACTGGCCAGCATTTGCAAAGTGTGCATTTTGGGGTGTGGATATGGCCCGCGATCCCTTTCATGTCCATTTCCTTGCCAGGATAGTCTGCAATGAGACAGCCACCGGTAAGCACTGAAAGGGCCACTAACTGCACGTTCTGGCTGACGAGGAGGCAGGCTTTGGCGGACTTACTCCCTTACACCAGGCTGTTCTCCAACAATCTGTTAAGACGGTTGTTTCGCTTATCTCACAGTCAACAGCTGGTGTGAACGAGAAGAACTTTCTGGGTCAAACACCCCTGCATCTAGCCACCCCAAGCTTGGAGCTCGTTACTCTACTGTATGAGGCTGGGCACGACATCAACGCTCTGGACAGGTCGGGGGCAACGCCTTTAATATATGCAGGGGCGATGGGAAATGCTGAGGTTGTTCGGTTTCTCATTGCTCATGGGGCAAATATCTCCATCACAGAGAAGGAAGGGAGGAATTTCTTCACTTATACATCCGATTGTAGACGATGGAGCTTGGTACTCGATGTTTTGGGAGCAATTCGACCTCATTGCAGTCCAGAGGACTTCCAATGGTACATTTACAGTTCGTTGGCAGGATTCGTACGTTACTTTCGCTCTCGAGGGGAGACGAGTACCCATTTATCGCCCTCATTGAGTTGTGTGACAACGTGGACAGTTTCCTTTTCCACGATAGCTTTAACGGGATTGAAGGCAACAATCTTATGCATTACGTTTGTAGTTGTGAGGAGGCTAATGCACTTGTCCGGTGTGGTTTCACTGGCTTCAACCAGCCCAACAGTGAAGGCCAAACCCCCATATTTTCGCTGATTAGGTACCCGGATGCCGGTCTGCTCGGCGTTTTACTGGCTCAGGGCACAAACATCAATCATGTCGACTTGAACGGACGGTCAATTTTGTCGTACTTGATAGAATACTTGGGCTTCTCCCGCAATATCTGGGGCGCAATGGACTCGATTAATGTGTGCGTGAGCGGGGGCTCTGACATCTTCTTATCAGACAATTGCCAGTGTGCTTGTTCTCCCGGTGGCTACTGCGTCTCTTCCATGTTTGATCTCACTTTCGAGGAATCAAACCAGGTCGCCTTCGTGTGGGGATTTGAATTCCTGTCGCTGGTGGAAGACGAACGGGGGCTCGAGGAATCGCGAAAAGTGCTTTTATCACTTCTTCGCGCAACATGGGCCGAGAAGATCGGGATTACCCATGTTTGCTGTAACGGAGAGGTGTATGCGGCCAGTTACTTACGAGATGAACCATTGACTGTCCATGAAGTCCTCGAGATTCTCGACGAGGAAGAAGAACTTATCGAAGAATTGAACAATAAGATGTGCACCTTGCCATCCGATAGTTTTGAGAATCTCAGGACGAAATGGATGATATTGCTCAAGGAGGTATTCGATGACAGATCAAAGGCCTTTGAGAGTTTGAATCATCCATCACGAGTACGTACCAACCTTGTCCAACTATCTTGTAAACCAGGCTGACCGCCATAGCCACCCCTAGAAGTTGATTATAAAAACGATACTTTTGTCAACCCCTGCGACAACATGGAACTTCCGCCTTCATTGTTGACACCTATCGCGGAATATCTCATATGGATGGAACACGAATATGTACGACGGAAAGCAAAAGTTACAAGTCATGAAAGAAAGGCATGGTATGTTAAACGACTGTTGTGGATTGTGGAACTAATGCAAGTCACGGATCTCGATGCCGATGAGATTGTTTCTGCAATGCAGGAACAGCTGGACCGCTGGAAAGATGAGCTACCGGAGAACTTGGATGGGCAGCGTGTTATTAACCACTTTCTAGGTTCCATGAAGGCGATTGATGCCAATGTTGTGAAATAATATATGCATACTGATGGTGTTTATATATGGCGTTTCCAGCAATAATTTGCGTCTCTTTTGTTCAAGTATGTAGAGGAATGAAAATATGATCATGGTCTGATACAATATAACAGTCCATTCTCTCCGATATGTCATAATCCTCATCAGAAGTTCTCCAACCGAATAACGCCATACGAAGGCTCCTCATACGGATGGGCCCTACACAGATCAGTCTCCACGACTACACCAATTTAATCTTGCCTAGCCCCAGTAATCAAGCCAAGCTAGAAAACACAAGAACGAAAAGAAACTCACTTCTTCAAAGCCTCAACCGCCCTCCTGGCAACATCCTCCCCAACACACAGCGTCTCAACCCTCAACTCCTCAATCTTCTCCAACGCCCCAACACTCCCAATAGCAGGGTTAGCTGCATCACCTGGCCGAAACTGGCCCGTTCCAGAAGCCACCCAGCAGCATTCTGTGTAGCTTCCAGGACCTGGATACCGGCCTGCCCCTGCGGCGAAGACGGCGCTTTTGACGGGTTCGAGGGAGGTTGGGGGGACGTGGAAGATTAGTTTGAATTTTGTGAGTGCGGCGGCCATTCTGTTCTTTTTTTCTTTTTCTTTTTCGGCTAACTGGATTATGGATAGCGGTGTTTAGATGCTTTTGATGAGGTGTGGTAAACTGAGGTTGAAGTTGGTGGGGAGAGCGGGGTTCCCTTGTTTGTTATGCTCCTTTATACTGCATTATTCCATTGTGCCTGTTGTGTATATCTGCCGTATACAATCTCCCATATCTCGTTAACCACAACTAATACACATATCTGAATCCCGGGTACATATCCTCCCCCTCCTCCTTTGTAAACCTCTTCTCCAACGAACTCCTGGCCGGAAGACCCAGTCCCTCAGCCTTGCGGTTCCTCATGCCATATACAACCCGCAGTGCAATCGCAGCAACAATCGCAGCCGCATTGATTGCTACAATGGTTACCTTGGCAGGGATGTAACTGTCATAATTAGCCTCCTTCCCATGATTTCCAAGGCAGCCGGAATGAAGGAACATACTCAGGAGCATCTCTAGCCTGAAACGTCTGCGGGCCGATGATATTCGCAACACTGAATCCCGCCGAGATGAGCGCTGCTGCGGATACTTTGCCGGTGTATCCCTTGAAATTCCCTGCGATCCAGGCGAGGGTTATCCCTAGCGGTGCGACTGTCTATACCGTATCAGTACTCTAACCACCCCATCCATAATTTGAGGTTCATACCGCATTAACTAAATAAATACCCACTAAACAGCCAGCCTTATTGCTCTGCGGCATAAAGCTCATAAGACAAGCGCCCAGCAGCGTCAACACAAAGAGGATATTCAGCGCCACCCACCGCGGATACCCCCTCGCAATGGCATACGTGGATGCAATGATGCAGACAATGCTCACAGCCCCCGACGGCATATTCAGCAGCGCGCTCTGCTTCGCGTTATACCCGTAGTTCTTGATAACCATCGACGAAAAGGCGACGATCAGGCCCGAGGGCAGGGACGTGAGGATCGTGATCAGCAGGAGCAGCCAGGTTTGGATATCAGTTAGCACGACCCAGAGCGAGGCGACGTGGAACTGTTTCAGGGCGACGTTGGCAGAGTCGGCCTTGAGGCGGGTGGATATGATTGCCTTCTCGTCTGCGGAGAGGAAGCGGGCTGTTTCGAGGGAGAGAGGGAGGAAGACGAGGATGAGGACTGCGGCGAGGATGTTCACCAGTCCGATGACGAGGAACATGATCCGCCACCCGGTGAGAGAGAGGGATGCTGGTGCGTGTTGGGCGCCAAAGGAGACCAGGCCGCCGATTATCTGGCCGACGCCGACGCCGCAGTACCAGAGGCCGAAGCGGGGGGTGGATTCGCGCCGGGTGTACCAGAGGCTTGTGTACATGGTGAGAGCGGGGGCTGTTTATTAGCACTTTGATAGGGTTTTGATCTGATTCTTGGACATACCGACGACTGCTTCTGTGGTGCCGAGCAGGACGCGCAGGGCCATCAACCCCCCGTAGTTCTGCGCAGCAGCGGAGCAGCACAGGAGAATGCCCCAAATAAAGACATTGCAGCCGAGGACTCGCGTGATGGGGAATTTCTGCAGAAGATATCCTGTTTCATTAGCGACGTCGCGTTGGGTAGAAATAGAGAATACCTTGTGGGACCTCTGCCACAGCGTAGGCAATGAAAAAGGCCGTCGCGAGCCACGAGAAGTCATTGCCGGACATCCCCAGGTCTGTTTGGAGGCCCATGACATTTGCATACTACCAGGTCAAGATTGGATTCCCAGCGTTGAATTTAAAACTCACGTTCAAGCACACTTTGTCGAGGAATTGCAGGAAATAGGTCAGGAACATGATGGGGACGATGCGCCAGTCAATGCGACGCAGAAGCGACTGCACCGGCTTCTGATTCCCCTCCAATGCATCGCCGACGCCTGAGATATCGTGCGTGAGGCCGGTGGTCTCTCGTTTGGCGTCCATGGTGCTGGCCTGGGGTGCAGTGAAGTGGGATGGGGATCGTCGCACAAAAGGCCAGGCGAGTCCGTGATAATAAGACACGAAATAAGAAAATGCCAGTCTCACTTCACGTGTCGTTGCATTCTTTAGTCTCTTTAGTGATCGCCACGCATCGCGTCTGGGACGCCTGAATGGTGCATTGACAGATCATCTCCTTATTTGACTGGATGCAGCAGAACTCAGAAGCAAGGGAACAAGGTTTAATCTTCTACCATTGGCGGAGTATATCTCTTCTACTGCGCTAGTCTATGCAACAATCCTTCTATCTCTTCGTCGCTCGCCAGAATTGGGCATCGTATGCATTCCGACTCAGCCCCTTTGGGTTCTGGGCATAGGGCACGTACAGACTCCTGGCCTTCCCATCCAGCCCTTCTCCTGCTGTTGGCGTCCCGCATACATCTGGCTCCGACTCGTCTACGTCAAATTCAAAGCCCAATGCCTCGCTGACTTTGATTATCTCGTCCAATGACAGCTGCAGCCATGGCCCGGTTCCGTATAGCAATGGTCCGAGATTAATCCACGTCCCGCCGCGCTTCAACAGCCGGTGGATGTTCTCCAGGTAGGCCATCAGGTTCCGCGCGGTGTCTATAAAGAATAACGATACAATGACATCGTAGGAACCTGCCTCCGAGTCTGAGAAGAGCGTGGTGAAGTCGCCCTCGACCATGACGACCCTTGAAGTAGACGGAATCCAGTCGGGAAACCGCACGGCGCGCTGCATGTCGGATGTCGTAGCCTGATGCGACCACCAGTCAATGTATGGATAATAGGCAAGACTGTTTGGCGAGGCGACTTGGACTGCGTATCGATGGACGAGGTTCATATACATCGACCATTCGTTGATTGTCACCTCGAAGCCTGAACAGTTAGCGGTATAGACATCGCCGGTAGATGAGGGAATGTACCGTCTAGAGCATCGATCTCGTATCCCAATCGTCCTGCTCCTGCGCCTGGTGCCAATACCCGGATTGGCTTGTCCTCTGAACGGTCCATCTTCGCGAGATTGTCGAGGATGCACTTGAATGCGTCTCCACGCTCGAACAGTCCTTCCTCCGACCAGTCGCGCACAAAATGCTTCATTCCCTGGACGACGCTCGTGCGGTCGGGCCCCTTTTTCTCCTTCTGCATGTCCTTGATAAACTCGTCCAGTTCTTTCCGCGGGATATCGTAGAATTCCAGTCCGTGTCGCACAACGTCCGCCGCGATCCGGTCATTGTCCTCAAACAGGTGCTCGACCGTGTTCAGCTTGCGCGTGTACCCGATGGTCTGTTCAACGAGTTTCTGCTGGTTCTTCGGGACATGTTTATACATATCCCGCCAGCGCTTCACCTCCGCCAGGTTGCGCTCCTTGTACCGAGTGAACCCATACAGCGCCATGAGCAGCCGGTGCCGCGGGTGATTTGCATTCCATGTCCCAGTCGATCTCTGCAATCGATTCTGTAGCCGCGTGTATTCCTCCTCCTGTCTGGCATTCGGTTCTTCAACGACTGTGATGTTCGAGACGACGACCTGCGTGATGTCCTGCCATTGTGCCTGTCCTTCTGCGGCAGCGACTTGCTGCACTTTTGCCGCGACAACGCAGACGATCACAAGCAGGAGAGACCACACAGCCTGCATTTTGTCAGTCTCATCTTTGCCAATTCGTCTTTTTTAAACAAAAATAAAATGAGCTTGCAGGGTCCTCACCCCAAGGTCCCCGCCAAGCGCCAAGACTCCGCCACTAGTTATGTCGGTGCATTATTTATGCCGGTGCATTATTTATATTCTGTGTTGAACACCACCAGGAACTCAATATACGAGGCCCGGCAGCGGTCGAGAACAGTCGAAAGACGGTGTATCCCCCCTGGCGCCTATGAAGTCATATTAGCCCGTCCAGCGTGCGGGGTTCAGCGAGTCAGCCCACGACAACGCCATCTCACGCTGCAATTTGACATCATCAGAAATTCAAAAGAAAAGTCGAAACAAATCCCACCATCACAGCCCAGCTTTTTAAACACAAGCAATCTCAACCCGCTATTGCCCCCCGGCTCTTTCAACCGCCCTTGTTAGCCATCCAGGCGCAAGCAGAGCATGACGTCACACTCAGCCCACCGCTCCCTGCGTGTTCTCGCCCCCTCCGGCGTCCACCCTGACGATCGCCTGCGGTCGTCGGCGGGGCCGCTGCCGAAACGTACAAAGCGCTCGAATGCTTGTACGGCTTGTAAGGCGCGCAAGTCGAAAGTAAGTGCGTACTCTGACTCGTAAACCCGTGCTGGTAAACTTGGGTTGACTTGGCTCGACTTGCCGCAGTGCAGCGGCGGCCAACCGTGCAATAAGTGCAATGAAATCGGCACCGAGTGTATATTTGACAGGGGGCTGGATAGGAGGAGGAAGTTTGCTCAGCGGCATGCCGAGCAGGAGCTTAGCTCGCTGCATCAGCTGTTGGATGATATTGTGGACGCCTTTGATGCGGGCAATATAGTCCAGCTGGGCGAGCTGCTTTCCTCTGTACGAACTCGGTCGAGACAGGCTGAGAGTCAGGATCTGAGTTTTCCAAGTGATGAGCAGAGTGGGCAGAGTGCGACGGGGGCAGATTTCAAGGAGGTAATTGAAGTATGGCATCTGTCCTCTGGTGCTCTTAGGTAGCTGACGACCACAGTCCATCCAGGCTGTTCCAGGCGAGATTTCGAGACGACCGTCTGAGGCCTCCGACTCCTCTACCTCGATAGGATCTCTTGACGAGGTAGATACCCTAACTGAAGACCCGAACCGGAATCTGGAGAGTCGGGCAGCCGGGTATATAGGGAAGGAGTCGGAGATTGCGTGGATGCAGAAGCTGGAAACCGAAGCTACCAAGCTGAACCATGAATCGCGCCAGCTCGCATCACCTGCAGAGAAAGAGCCTGTTGCATCGATGAGTTATCATGTTGACTTTCTCCATATAGCCGATTCGCTTCCTGTCGAGCCACGGCTATTACCCCCGAGGCCGTGGGCAGGCCGTCTTGTAAACATCTTTTTCGAGTCAATAGCCCCTTCTTTCCCGCTTATCAATAAGCCTTTGTTTGCATCCCAGTTCAGCTACGCTTATAGTAGCTCTGCAGAGCCCACCCAGAAGTGGCTTGCTGTTCTCAATCTTATATTCGCTGTCAGCTCGAAGTATTACCAGTTAGCTGAGCCTGTCGCCGGCAAGGATGTCGACGACCGCATTTTTCTGTCCAGGGCTATCTCTCTTAATACTTCTCATAATCTGGCTGCTGACCATGCTGACCTACACCAGGTCCAGGTTGAGCTGCTCCTGGCTATCTATTATATGGCTGCAGGTCAGATAAATCGGTACGCTCTTCCCTAGATATAATCTCTCTTCTAACTCTCTAGATCATGGCATACGAACGGGCGTGCTGCCCGCTCCGCCACCTCCCTGGGCCTCAATCTGCGCGCACTGGGTGACCAGATAGACCCTGTTTCGAAGGAGACGCGCACTCGCATATGGTGGTGCATTTTCTCCTTGGAACACCTACTCGCCGGCATGACTGGACGCTCCTCATGCGTCGATTACCGGTCTATATCTCTTTATCCCCCGGTCCCATACGACGACAGCATGTTCCACTTTCCTGAGCTGGAGGAGCTTCTAGGGAATACTGCCCTGCGCGAGGAGCGCCTCCAGTGGACAATCTACGCCAGCGGTTCCGAGCTCAAAGCACGAACCAGGTGGTTCCAAACAATCAGTCCAACCCCGTCCCTCTACTTCTTCCACCTCGTTGACCTCTCCATGATCACTCACGCCGCCGTCGCCACTATATACAGCCTAGCGACCACCAAAGACAACATCAGCGGCCAGAGCGGAATCCATCCATACCAAGAAAAGCTTCAAACATGGCTCTCCAACCTCCATCCCTCCTTCGCCTTCACAAACTCCCACGACACTCCAGTTCTGTCGCATAATAACCGCTACCAAGTCAGCCTGGCCCTCGCCTACTACAGCTCCCAGATAATCATCAGCAGACCCTGCCTCACCCGCCCAGACATGAAAGAAGGGACCAATATCCGCTTCCCACGCTCCCGATTCGGCAACGACACTGCAAGAACCTGCGTCCATTCTGCCCTCTCCCTCATCTCCATCCTCCCAGAGACACCAAGCATAGAATGGCTCCTCAACATAACCCCCTGGTGGTGCGTCCTCCACTTCCTCATGCAAGCCCTAACCGTCCTCCTCATCCAACTCTCCATCGGGCCCGTCCCGTTCCTAGGAAACCATGGCGAAGGCGAACAAGCCGGGCAAGGCGATACAGATCCCAATATCACGGCGCCCGAAAACCAAATGCCCGAGATTATCCTCTTTGCATCGAAAAAGGCTCTCCGCTGGCTCCACAGTCTCGCGAAGAATGACCTTTCCTCACACCGCGCTTTCCAGATCAGCGAGAGCTTCATCCGCCGTATTGGCCGCGCAAAGGGCCTCGATCTCTCCGATATCCCTGATTCCGCGGACCTGGTGGGGTATGCGCCGTCGGCGTTTAGTTCTGGGGATGTCCATCCCTGGGCTCAGTCGGCGATGCAGCCTGGGAGCGGAGAGCCGTTGAGTCGGCAGAGGAGTGCTGAACGGCCGCAGGGTGCGAGTCGCAGTACGAGTCATACGTCGATTATGCATGATGCTGCAGTAATTAATTGGGGACCGGATTGTACGGTTTATGAGGCGGAGTATGAGCGGCAGCAGGAGTCGTCTGCGCTTGATCCGGCGTTGTTTTCGGTGGATATGTAGGTCTCCATTGTCTTATGGTATAGTATAGTATGGTTCGTATAATGGGTTTCGGGAGAAATTGTTAGACGGATGCGATGTACTACGATGTCAGTATAATTATGGGAGAATGCGCTGAGATTAATTCGGATATCAATCGATCTATCAATACCACGGTCAGTCAATGCGATTACATTATGCCAACGAGGCATTTTTATTTTCTTAGCGTCCTTGAATGTGCTACATTAAGTTTATATTCTATCAGAAGCTTATATCTAATCATGTGCAGGCGTATATTTCTTGTCGTCATTCAGTTTAACTTTGCCAACTTCACCTCTCTCATCTTCCCCAGCTGCAAAATGTCTCGCTTCACGTCGATGTTAAAACGACTGCAGCCTCGGAGGAAAAACTGTCGACCAAACTGGGTCCCGTCAATATTGGAGCTACTCCCGCCTGAACTCATATTGTGCATCAACGATTTCCTGGAGCTACCCGACACCCTCTGCTTGAGCCTGTGCAGCCATCACCTGCGTGAGGTCCTCCGTAGCCCACGCGCACCGGTCGGGGATACCCTGTTGAAGACGACTATGCTTTCCAGGATAGCCCCCGACCTGCCACACCTGTTCTACTGCTCCAGTTGTGCCAGGCTGCAATTCACTGCAGATATCGTACACCCGTCTGTATACGATCCAGAGCCATTCTCATCAAAACGCCCACGGATACCAAAAAGGTCTAAGCGCTGTCCGGAAATAGACGCACGCAGCAGGGGTCTTAAACATGGTCCTTTCCCCCGTTTGCGTGTTGGCGGCTGGCTGAGTTCTTCGTATGCATTTGCACACTGCCATCTGATGGCCGCTATGAAGAACCACTATCACGGGCACAGATACGGACCTACAGCTGAGTCCTTAGCATATAGGAAGGTGAGGGAACTGCAAACGGACCCACTCGTCAAGACATTGCTCTCTGTGGATACACGGGTCTGGGCATCCGGCCCTGGCAAGGATGGTGCGGCGTTAGTCCTGCAAATCCAAAAGTGGACGTTATTTGCCAGTCGTATTGATGGTGATACGATAGTAGACGATCTCAGGGGTACGAGCATTTGTCCCCATACACGGGTCTGCTACAATCCTGAAGATGGAGATACGACCAGGACCACTGAAGGCTGGGGATTCGGTCACGGTCACGACTATATGTCCGAGCATCTGAGGTGTCCAATCTGCGACGTCGAGTACCAACTCAGGCTCTGTGATTATGGGGCCGTCGGGAAGGCTTTTGGGATCATAACCTGGATGAATCTTGGGGCTGGTCTGGATGTTAATGATCCAAAGTGGACGCGCGTTACAGTCTCCAACCTTTTCGGACGTCCAACAGCCAAAGGGCCCAAGGAGGCGTCCACGATGTTTCAGGAGGCCTCGCGTCTTCAGCAACGGGGCAGTGATCCAACAGACTTGAATCTGTCTTTCTTGCTAGGGAATCGGTACCGTCGTTCATTGAAGTTGCGGCGTGATAACCTGTACTCGTCGGTCCCTTTACCTCGTCCTCCCTCTCATTAAACAGGATACTATGCCATCTAATCTCTCTCATATCACATCAATTTGTAGGTGGTAGCAATGGACGGGCCTAGTAGTTCTTGAGCAGACTTAGCCCTACCTTAAACTTCCTAGCTAGTTCACCAAGTTATCAATAATTCCTTAACTTGACTATTATTACCAAGCTGTCAGCCGTTTCTGGTCATTCTCTTTCTTAACCGCTGTTATAAAAGCACCATATCAGATTCATCTCCCATGCTGGCCCCAATTCTGGTTGCTACTTTGAATGCCGATCAGTTGGTAACAGCAAAGAACAGGTGCATTAGAGTGATGCACTCGAGCGGTCTCTAGATGGTAATTGGTTGCTGCCCCTCCGCCCTACATTGATCGAGGTTGACGTGATAAAGGTGAAGTGGATGTATGGCTGGCACACATTATAGGAGTGATAGAACCGACCAGCTAGCTGAAGACGAAGTTATAAAGGTGGGGGAATTTCCCTTCTTCTCTTCTTCTTTTTTTTTTTTTTTTTTTTTTTTACATCAGTAAAAAGACACCAAGATGCCTGTAAGTACAGCCTAGATCTAACCAACTGCTGCTATAGCTCTGGCTGATTATATTCAAAACAGAACAAATTCGTGCCTTTTTCTTAGCATAACTAACTCTGCCAGGCTAACCATATCTTCCTATTTAGACCATTATCGTCAAGGCCACCGAACCCCCCGAAGGTGATCTTACTGCGCCGGGAGACGAGTGAGTTTTACGATCCATCCTCTAATCTCAGAGGTGACATGATCTAATAAAACAACCTAGTTATAGTGAGAGCCCTCTTATTGGTGCAATCAGAAAAGCATTGTTCCAACGAGGCATCTCTTTAGATGTAGCTCAGCATCTGCCTGTACCAACGACTTTTCCTCCAGTGTTTATTGTGGTGTATGCTCTACTCCGACCACAAGTTTGCTACTTAAAAGATGAAATCTTGGCTAACGTGATACCTCTGTCTAGTGCGACAACATCGACTGGTATTTCTGCGGGCAATTTCAAGGATTCATTGAATAATGTTTGGTCTGGAACAACCGGTAAAGATGGGACCGCTGTGCCTCCAGCTGAGATCATCGTCGAAGAGACCGAGGAGTGATTATCAAGTTGATATACTTGACTGCCCCGCGAAAGTTGCACCAGTGAATGGTCTAAATCTCCCCATGATGCATCCTTGTTTTCCCACCCACCACTCTCCAGAAGCTGTAGCTGTGTATAGAAGGTCCAAGAAGCGTACCGGCCAGGCCCAAAACCCGGAAGTGCTTGATACCTTGCATTGTTCTGTGATCCTTGAGTCGAAGCCAAAGCTCTACATTCCTATTAGACAAGTGAATTCGTGGAGTAGGATCCTCAATACGGATGGGGGTGCACGCATCACTGAGGTCTCGAAAAGCCCTGCCAAATGCGTCCTCCTTTTCGTTTCACCCTCGTATGTTGCTGTGGCTTTCCCACTTTATCTCTCCACTGTAGAGCTCCTCCCCGAGCCAAACCAGCTCATACCTCTTTCCCGGGATCAGTTCCTGCGAAGCATGGGCCAGCCCAAGGAGGTACACAAGTGACATTCCATGGATCGGGCGATTCGAATACGATAGGACCACTTCAGGACGCACACTGAGTGGACTAGCGTGTTTACCTTTGAGATCTGGATGGAGCGGGAGATTGCAATTTCCGTACTCGTATCCCCAGTTGTATGATATGGTTACTAGAACGGCTTCAAGGGCTTCATTGGGGCGGTTTTCTCCACCAGACGAGCCCTTATCTATTGGCGGCGTTATACCACGCACGGAATCGAAAAGGTAATCGATATGTTAATCCAATAGCTATCTAGGATTCGCGGCTCGATCAGCACGCCATCTATCCTACAAGTCTGCCACCGTGTACTCAGTCTCACTGCTCAGCCTCTGACCGTTCAGGCGTTGGGTCGGGCACGAGCCGCGCAAGCAGCGCAAGCAGCGCACTATTCACACTAGAATAGGCATTAGGGCCAGCCGGAACAAGGTTCCAGTCTGTAGAAGTGCAGATCTCGCACACTGGTTGATAATCGTGACAATCGTCTGTATCTTGCCGAAGATGAGCCGGAATGGCGATGCTGACCACAATCCTGAAGAGTAGGCAAGCCCGTACCAATATTTGAACGCTGGAAACGGCACGCAGAATGAAGTCATGACTCGTTCGATCTTTGGAAATTTGGTTTGAGGCGGCAAGCTGCTGTGGGGTGGACAGGGGTTAGTAATGGCAGCTGCATGCTTCCCTGTGTTTCCCTCACAACCATCTCCTCGGGGCTTCTGTGGAGTTCCAGCGGGATATCTGTGGAATGCGTTCAAGGCGTCAAGCCAACAATCGAGCAGGATCACACGTGGTGATCCACCGTCCTGCCTGATTGCTGGGCCCGGAATGTGCAGGCCTGTCCCGCGTCTGCGATGATCCGCGAGACAGGGTTAAATAACCTGATTTCCGACTAAATTCCGAGTCAATGGCATTGACAGAGAGTGGAGCAGCTAGCCTTCAACTTCCCAACGCCGTTTAGTGTCCTGGCTGGCCCTGCTCGGTCGAGAACCCTCTCGGGGATAGACTCCGGTGCACGGTGATTGCCCTTTCACTCAACCGTGGTTTGGGCGTGAGATGAACCAGCTCCAATACGTCTTCCAAGATCTCGAGCCAGACTGAATGCCATTGCTGAAACTCGAAACTCGAAAGACGCTGCTGCTCCAACGATCGCGATCAGATGGCGCTCGCGGATCTTGGGGGCAGATTGGGCGACAAACTTTCTCGATCTTCGCAATCAGACTGTCAAATAAAATTCGGCACTGTCCTGCTCGTCAGCAGCCGAAGCGGAGTCTAGAGAGTCCTCAGTCCACTGCATCCACTGTCCACTGTCCAGTCCTGTTCTTTTGCAGTGGGAACTGGAAACACGAGCCGCCAGCACCAAGTGGACCGGCACAGGCTAATCAGGGCTATCAGCAACGCGTGCGATCCACAGGCCAATTGCCTGAAGAATGGCACATCTGGGGCAGCCCGAGTCTATCAGCGTCTGTCGCCAATAGTTCTTGAATAAAGCTGCCGTCAGTCGCCTGCTGTGGCGGTCGCTGTGCCGTGTCATTACAGCGATCACCACCACTTGCTATCGCTTTAAACTGCATCCGGCAACACTGCAGAGGCTGTCGAGTGGTTCATCTGCAATTAGCTTTGACTATTTCCTCGGTTCGCTGCTCGTGGGCTCTTGGGTTTTGACTTTTGACACTTAACGCCCTTACGGCCTGCACGCCGTTATATAGCATCCGCCCCCCCGGTTCTCTTGATGTCCTGCCATGTCATGAACTCGCGCTGTCGAAAGAATGGACGATAGCGATGGAGCCCGTCGCGCGACGGCTGTCACGGCGGTCGCTTCTGTCTTTATGTCGATAGCCTGCGTCGCTGTCCTGCTGCGTATTTATGTTCGGGGCTTCCTCATCAAGGCCTTTGGGTGGGATGATGCGACGATGGTCATTGCAATGGTGCTTAACCTGCCATTCCCATTCAATCCGGCACATCAGATGCTAATATCTCTTAGATATGCTATCTCATGTTCTCTGGGTGCATGATCGGGGGCGCCCGGTACGGCACAGGGCACAGATTCGCCGTGCTCACAGCCCATCAACGCGTAACAGCGATGGAGGTACGACTTATCTCTATCTACATTCAACGACCAAACTAACAGAAACAGTACTGGTGGCTGTGTGAAATCGCATACTGCTTCGCGTCCATCGCGTGCAAGATCTCCGTCTGCATCTTCCTGATGCGCATCGCCGTCAAGCGCCTGCATTTCTGGATCCTCTCGACCGTCATGGCCCTCACAGTGCTGACGGGCCTGCTGTTCATGTTCATCATGCTGCTGCAGTGCAAGCCGCTCGAGTACTTCTGGACGCGCACGGCCATGGACCCGACTATCGAGGGCACCTGCATCAGCATCGAGATTGTCATTACAATGACCTACGTCTACAGTGCCATTGCGGCGCTGACGGACTTTACTGTCGGCATTCTGCCGATCTTCATCGTGCGCAAGCTGCATATGCGCCGGAATACCAAGTTCGCTGTTGTTGGTATTCTGGGCATGGCCTGCATGTATGTCCATCTCTCTTCCTGGTAGTTCGCTTGACTGATTCAATTAGTGCTTCATCCGCCGTCATCGTCCGTATTCCATTCGTCAAGACATTCCGCGATCCTGATTTCCTCTGTACGTCAATCAACCTTTTTATATCTCATATAGCTAACAATCCACAGATGCAACCGTCGACATCGCCATCTGGTCCAACATCGAAGCCGGCCTGGGCATCACAGCCGGAAGTCTCGCAACCCTGCGCCCACTCCTCCGACACTGGATGGGCTCTACAAACGACCCCAGCTACAACCAATCGCCCTTCCCCGGGCGCTCAGCACGCTCTGGGTCCCGACGACCCGGCGGCCTCGGAATCCCGAACCACGAGCGTCCGTTCCCGCTGGGCTCGCTGGATGATGCGGGCGCGGATCGGTTACGGCCGGATAAGCTGGCTACGACGGTGACGACGATCCAGACGAGGCGGGATTCTGATGAAGATGGGGATGGGGATGGAGGGTTGGGCACGCGGTGGCGTGGGGATAGTGATAATAGCAGTGAGGAGAGGCTCACGTCGGAGCAGCAGCAGCAGCAGCAGCAGTACAGAGGACAGGCCAGGGGCAATTCGATAATAGGGGCAGGGAGGTCGAGTGCTGAGCAGGGGATGGGGGGGATTCATCGGACATTTGAGGTGACGCAGACCAGGTCGGATGCCTGGTCGCCGAATGGCAGAGGGCATGTATAATCTAATCTACACATATAACCATATAATACATACGTTTCATGAGGTCTACTTTACTCTTTGACTCTTTGGCTCTTGCATCCTGAGTATCCACACGGTGTATAGTCTGTACTGTAGTTACTCTGCAGTGTTAAACACCACGAATGACCATCGATTGAATAATGAATATACAGTGATTAAAGTAACTTTAAATCCTTCATTCCTTAGGCCCCCGATATCCTGCATGTGAAAGACGAAAAGACCGAAATCTCTCTCCACTGTGGATATTCGGGGAATCCTTCAATTTGGCCTGAAACAGCCTTGTCTGATTCTCCACTATTACTGGGACCACTAGCACTAGCAGTCTAGCGGTCTAGCGATGACAGCCTCGCTCTATTCAGGAGGAGATGGCTCTATTAGCTCCGCTTTATGCTGGACGATAATTACGTTGGTCGCAATGGACGTGTCGGCGTAGGGCTCGGATGAGCATAACGGGATACATTTATAAAGGCATTAATCAGATATCAAAGATGCTCAACCGTTGCGACCGCGGATATATCCGATTCGACGTCGATCCAGAACCTTCAATAAACCTGGCAGCTGTGGAGAGGAGGACTGTGCGGTGGAGTCGCCACCGGTGAGTCTTACAGACTTGTACACACGACTCAATCCCAAGGGGTAACTGCTAACGGACAGGGGTCGATGGAAGCCCAGAATGACCTTCATTCGGCTAAGGCTGGTCAAGACAAGGACGTACGGAGTAGACCAACTTGTCCTCCCAACATATACCATATTGTAAAGCTACGTCCTAATTCAACATCTGCAACTCCCTCGCTGCAAGATCACACAGTCTCTGGCGATCAACTTTGCTATTCCCGACCTAATCAGCTGTCAGTAGCATTCCCAGTCTCAGAAGTATTGCCAACTCACGCTGGAAATGGGAATCGCATCAATGAATGCAGCCCCCGCGACCAGTTGCATGTGTGGAGGCAGTTCGCGCTGCATCCATGATATCAGTTCGTCCTCTGTTAATGTGGAGTCTTCGTTATTGACAATGTAGCCCCGTGGAGCTGGTTCCTCGTCTCCGGGTCTGCATGAAACATTTTATATTAGTCGCTGTTCTGGGGAGGGACGAGCTACGGTCTTACAGGACGACAGGGATAACAGCCACATCCTTAATCTCTGGGTTCCGCAATATCGCCGTCTCGATCTCGGCTGCTGTGACATTGCTGCCTTTGATTTTGAACAGATCCTGTATCCGTCATCGTCAGCGTCAGCCACGACACAAGTTGGTAAGGTAATGGCATACCTTCCGCCGGCCAACAATATAGAATCTCCCCTCCTCGTCAACCCACCCAATATCCCCTGTCCTAATCCATCCGTCCTCGAGGATCGTCTCTGCCGTATTCGCCGAATCCTTGAGGTACCCCTTCATGACAAATGGCGTCCGGGTGTAGACATTCCCCTTCTCGTTCCGGGGTAGTAGATTACCGTCCTCGTCTACGATCTTGGCTTCCACGCTTGGAAGCAAAACCCCCGTTGTGGCGTCCTCAACCGGTGTCGTCGGGTCAGGGATGGTGTAGAATCCCGCTCTGTTGTCGTTGTTCGTACATCAGCAATCTCAGTCCAAAGGTGAGGTCAAGTCAAGTTATACATACTCAGTCATCCCATACGTACTCTGCACCTGGCTCCCAAACCGCCCCTGCCACTCATCCACAAGCTCCCACGAGATAATCGCCCCGCCGGTGAGAACATGCTGTACGCTCCGCAGATCCTCCCTGGTGACGTCCTGCATCGCCAGCGTCTCCCGCATCAGATGCTTCGGCGCCATAACCCACGTCGGGTTCCACTGTTTGATCGTGTCCAGAAACGCCCGCGCACCTGCATCAGATTTCAAAGGGAAAGGGAAGACAGTCGTATACCGCGCCTTCAGCGGGACCAGCAGTCCGAGAATGAGAAAGCCCATGCCGCAGAATTTGTAGTTGCAGAAGACTGTTTCGCGGCGGCGCGGGCGGAGGGTGTAGTGGTGCAGCGTTGCGAGGATGTTGCCGATGAGAGAGTAATGCGTGCGCTCGGCGAGCTTGGATGCGCCTGTTGTTCTTTGACTTATTAGTATTTACAGCTCTAGTCTCTAGGGGGCGGGACAGTCCGGGGTTTGGGGGTGTACCCGGATGTATACAGCAGCAGGGCAGTTGTCGATTTCGACTCGCTTGGTGAGAGATTGGGCCATGCGTATGTATCTCCCCCTGGTGTCTCGAGGAGAGAACTCCAGTGGTTGACGCCGCAAGTCTCATAGTTCCCATTGCCAGTTAGAACTTCATCGACAACAAACAGTCTCTCTCCCGGAATTCCTAGCTCTTTTGCTGCGGTGCGAACAATATCTATATCCCCTGGCGCAAAGAGCACAGTATCACACTCTATCTGCCGCAACCGCTCAACCAGATAATACACCGGGCATGGCGGGAGGATATTGCATGCTGCGCCGGAGGCAATAACACCTAGGACAGCAAGCGGGAAATGGATATTCGCATCGCCGTATACCATTACTCGTTTTCCTGACGTTCCGAGCTGGTGCAGGCCGTTGCCGATGCGCTTGGTCACGGACGCGATTTGCGTTATTGTGTATCCTGGGACTGTACTGGTTTCTTGTGTTGATGGTGATGATGCTGGGACCAGGAGAGGCTCTGTTTCTGGCCACGCGCCTTCATTTTCGTTCTTGTATGGCGAGTCGAAGATATACGAGAGGAGGTTTGTTGCCGGTGCGTCGACGTTGTGTCTTGGTCGGATAACTGCCATACTGTTGTGCTTAACGAGCATTAGTATGGATATTGCGAAGATAGTTTCAGTTTCACATGAACTTTCCGAGGGGGAATTCCATGGAACAAAACTTGGAAGCAGGGAACAGGTGGAGGGGCCCGGAACGCTCGGGGAGATAGATGCTCATCAAGGAATTGGATCATGCATTTGTGTGGATCTTTTGCTTGTTCCACTGCATATGATATGGCATTCTGGTTCACCGCCAGTCTACTCGGGATTTGGATCTGGGTATCATATCTCGCAGCTACAAGATTGGATCTCTCGGGGCTTGTGGGCCAAGATATCAGTGATCTGGTTTCTTGATGCCACTCCCTGTAGTTCCTCGTGGCTGGTTGGCAGAATATGGATTGGTGAATTGAATATCGATGCCAGGAAGAGTGGAGAAAGGCTATCAAGAATACGAGGAACTAAGACTGTAGACTTGTCAAGTTGTCCGGCTGCCTAGGCGCCCTTGCATTGTCAGGACATTTCCCCAGATACAGAAACAGGTTTGACAGCATGAGCAGTAGCGAACACATGTATTCCGCAGTTCGAGGTGCTGCTTCTCAATCACACCAAACAATACCCAATATTGAGGTGTTGTGGGAGTTTGGCGAGTCAGTCGCGATCTCGGTGGGTCTGATCTGCATTTCTGCTACGTAAGGCTGATCAGTACATATCTTGCGTTGGATCTGTTGCAGGGAATATGATTCTGAATACGAGGTCTGCGTCGGTGTCCGGTTGAGGAGCAAAGGATGCGATTCGAAGCTTGATACGTGACAGGCCATCAATCGTCGATAGATCCTGCCACGAGGTATAGTCCTGATTAGCTCAAAAGTTTTGATACTGTCCAAGTCAGAATTTGGTTAGGTTTCCTGTATTAGTTTTCGCAAATACGGAATATATAATTGATGTCTGCTAATGGTAGTAATTTGAATGTTCCTGAAGTGGTCAATGGTACTTAAGCTATCAGGTAGTACAAGATATATGTATATATATTTTTATATATATATTTAACGGCAAGAGAACGAAACAAACTTAAAACACAACGAAACGGTTTAACTGTCCAATACTCACTAAGAAATCAAGATAGATCATGAAAATAGAAACAACCAAAAAAGAACCAAAAGATATACTGGGGAACATACAAAAAACCCCGTACTGTCAAGAGGGACAAAAAAAGAATGAAGGAAAAAAGAATGACAAGGGTGGGATTCGAACCCACGCCAAATTAATGACGCGGAAACTTGAGAAGATCAAGAGAGGGATCCGAGTTAGGAAGCCTTAACCGCGCGCCTTAGACCGCTCGGCCACCTTGCCGATTGATGAAAAACAGCTGTCGACTTTGACATCATGTCGCGAAGGACAGCTCTGCCCCAAAAACAAAGCTAGAATGGAGCAGGTAACATGGGTAATGTAGGTAGCAAGGAGGATGCGGATACAGTTAGGCATCTCATTGCAAGTGTGGTACACAAGTGGGGGAGATCTCAACGGAAATAAATCCGAAGTTTTGAAACGGGGACCCTGGGTTATGAGCTGAGAGTTGTAAAATGATAGCAACAACGCCGCATCTCATCACTGCTCAGGCATGAGCAACTCTGGTATTATTGAAATAGCATCAAATCGCAGCCACTAGTCACAATGACCGCCACCGCCATCAAGCTGTCGCATCAAGCGGCTTCTGCCCATAAACAACATGCACATTGGTGTACGGGTGGATCGACAAGTCCTTCAACTCCTTGCGCATTCCTGCAATTAGGCTCTCTATCTCGGCTTGCTCCCAGCCGAGAACCCGGGTGAACAGTGCGTAGCAATATGGCTGGAAGGCCTCGAATACGTTGACTTGGTGGTAGCGACCGAGTTCTTTCATTTTGGGGTCTTTGGCCCAGGGGCTTTGCGGGAGCTATTTATTGTGTCTTGTTAATAGATGCGTTGTGGTCCATGCGTCAGTGGGAATCACCTTGTAGGTCTTGTCCACGACATTGACGAACCCTGCCTGCTCTAACCGGCTCTTCCACGTCGACGTAGTGTTCATGTCCTTGCCGAACTTCGTCGACGCTAGGTGGATGTTTTTGACGCCTTCCATCAAGTTAACGGCCTTGAGGTGTGTACCGTCGTCGGAGAAAACATTCACGGCCATCGACGCAATCTCAAAGTAACCTCCTGGCTTCAGGTTACGGAAGGCCTCGCGGAAGACGTGGTCGTGGTCGCGGATGAAACCTTCGAGCTCGCGGCCGTGGATGAAGTCGAAGGGTTGGTTGTAGGACCAGACTTGCTCGAAGTCGTCGACCTCGAAACGGCAGTTTGGGGGTATCCTGTGCGTCGTCAGTGTGCATTATATTGTATAATTGTCAAGCGTACCATGAGGGCTGGATAGGGCTGAGGTCGTTTCCTATAACTTCTGACGCGGGATGCTCACTGCAGCGTGTTAGCGAAGATTTCCCATGGCAGGGAGGTCTCACTCTGCAAAGTCAATCGCCCAGATTCCCGTTCCTGTTCCGATGTCCAACACGCGCGAGGGGTTCTTGATGGGTGCGAGGGAGAGTTCGCCTTTCAATAGCATGCGATAGATGTGGTGGCTCTGCGGCGGTTAATTTCGCTCACGGTAATCGATGGTGCACTGACCAGGTCAAGTCGGTCTTGTTCTTGTTCATCGTTGGGCTGGTCTGTCAGTCGGATATTTGGCTAGGTGACAAGGTGCATACCAGGACGTATTCTCCCTCGTGGTACGAATGGTATCGGCGACCGTTCTGTAGGATTTAGCGACTGGTTTAGGGGCAATTCTGCAAAAGTACCTCATAACTGGAACCGTCAGCACCATTAGTGACAAGAGAATGGTCAAACGTACGTGTAGTTCATCGCACTCGAGGTGATACTGGTTGTGTAACTGGCCTCGCCCAGCCTGCGAGAGTTAGCGATGGTCGATGGATGGGCCGCAGCACTCACGATCCCTGGTAGCTGGAATCCTTGTCACTGAAGGTCTGTGTTGTGTTAGCGAGGGCAGCGCGATGCGAGAGGTAAACGAACGTCGGGCTCGATGTACTGGTCCCCCATTTTGATCCGACCGGCAAACTGTGACAAACAATGACAGTGTAGATGAAGACAATCAATGCCCTGGTGTTGATGAGAAGACGTCGGGGGGAGAGAAGAGCGCAGGGAAGAAGAACAAAGGGCGACATTGCAGCCAGCAGCCTCAAGTCTCAGTATCAGCCCATGCAGGCCGGCCGTTAGGGACAGAGTCTAGTCCTTTCGAGTTGTTCCTCCGAATGCACGTTGACTGCGCCGCTTTCAATGCTGAGTGTTATTGCTGGATTAAACCTAGAGAAGATGGAGAATCTGCAGCAGAGCCCACCTGTCAATCAACTGTCAATCAACTGATCGACGTCAACCGTCGTTGTACAACTTTCCTCCTTACAACCGAGAGCAACACAATACGGAGAACTGCACCCGAATTCGAGTCAGAGCCGGATTGACTCGTCATATTCGTCTGCTCTCCGCGTGCTCATGAGATCTCTGATCCTCGAATCATCAAGAATCATCGCCGATGCCTCCGCAATCAACGCGGAATGCACTGCGACGATCGAGCGGGAGATTTACCAGTGACCCAGCACAAGTACGTTGACTACTTGATAAACTTTAGTACCTTTTCCCTGAAACTCTCTGTGACTCTTTTCCCACACAGCTAACATTGGACCCTGGCAAATCTGGATAAGTCACTGGTGTCATCTTGATTGCCGCGACCGCCGCGAGTTGGACTAATGCACCACGACAGTTTCGGATGCAGCAAAAGTACCACCCTCGTCCTCGGTTTGACAGCGCCCTTGGCGGTATTCTTAGTCCGCCGAATTGAGACGGGAACTCGACTGGGATTGTGATTCGAATGTTCGCGCGGAGAAGCAGCGGCAGACTGACAACGAACGATGCTGGCCTGGACTGACACCGTCTGGTCGCCGGGCGCTTAAGCTCTTTCCTGTTCGAGAAGGACCCCCAGGCGTTCTACTCTCTACAAAATAAAAAACGGTCGCTGGCGTTGGGAACGGGTCGTGCCTCGTGTAGCATACTGGCACTTTCCTCGCCCACTGTGCTTTGACAGCGGCTGCAAGGAGTGCGACAGGTTACATCATTACCCCTCTACTCTGGAGAACACTCCCTACCTACATAGTGTATACTACGGTGTACGTCCATGATGAAGTTGATGCCTGTTGGACAAGCAGGCTTGGCGAGTCGATCTAGTGGCCTCGTATTCAGAGGCTGAGTGTGGCCTCTTCCACCCCTCGCTTCTGCCCAGCGGGGTTTTACGCCATGGTTCATCCCTGACTTGATTCCCCCGGATTTCTGTGACCTGTTGCTAGTTGTCACGTACCTTCACAACCGCATCCTGGCCGGCGGTCCCACACTCGATGGTTGGCATCCCGCGCAGCAGCAGCTGTCGCGAGTGTCTTCAGCGTCGCGTCAAAGTGAGCCCCTCAACTCCTGTCTTACCTCCACTCTCTCGTCCTTGCCTGTCAAGACAGTTCTCGTCCGTACTGACAAGTTAGTGTGATCGCACCCACCCAGAATGCGTCCGCTGTCTAACACGCGGGGTCCGCTGCCCGGGCTACCGCAAGGTCCTGAAGTTTTACAACCGAACCCCCAGCACGAGCGACTTCGTCGACGCGCGAGCATTCGAAAACCCCGATAAAGCAAATCCGTCCTCCAGTTCGTCCTTTTCCTCTACCTGCCTAGTCCACGCCCGCTCCCGCGCAAGCACACCAATCGACTCATCGCTCGTGCCCAATCTCACCCGCCAAGCGCTCGACCTGCAAGCAAAAGAAGTCTTCGAATACGTGATCATGACTACCTTCCCGCTAACCTTCACCCACTTCGCACCGCGCCTCGACCCAAACTGGCTCGAGTTCATCCGCCACCACCAGCTCGCGCAAACCGAGCCAGTCGAGCGCGCAATGCGTGTGCTCAACCTGTGGTATTTAGGCGTGAAGCACGACGACGCATCCATAATCGACCACAGCCGCTACGCATATGGCGGCGCACTGCGCTCTCTGGCGCGCTTAATCGCGAACCCGAAAACGAGGACGGCAGATGTTACACTAGCGACGGCGATTATGCTTGCTGTGTTTGAGATGTTGGATCCGCTGACGCCGCACTCGTGGCTCGTTCATAGCGGGGGGATTGGCAGGTTGATAAAGCTACGGGGGGCCGGGGTTCATGCAACCGGATTTGCGAGGACGATGTTGGTGACCATCCGGTCATTTTTGCTCGCCGATGCGTTTGTGCGTCGGGAGTCCTCGTTCCTCGGCGGAGATGACTGGCGCGAGGCGAATGAGGAGGCGAGTGCGCTTGAGTTTCGGGCTGGGAAGGGGAGCTGGATTGGGAGGGTTCTGGATTTGGTGTTTAACGAGATTAGTCTGGGGCCGGGACTTTGGGCTGATGCCACGGCTGTCATTGCAGGCGAAAAGGACGCTGGTGACGTGTCAAGAGAGGAACTGATTGAACGGATTAAGAGGAGTCGAGAAATCCAGCGAAATCTACAGCGCCAGCTTGCGTCGGCGTCTGGGGAGGATGGGATAAGTGAGATGGAGGAAAAGAAGAGCGACCCCGGTGGACGACGGGAGATCGAGCATGTCCGGGCTGTTGTCGGTCGGTGCCTTCAGGGGTTGAGTGCCGGCGTCGCGCTGCTTGACCAGCTTCTTGTGTTGCTCGAGGCAGATAAGAAGCGCATTGGCGTTGACGGTCGCAGCGAGGAAGTAGGTGCTTGGTGCCGTGTTCCGGTCCCGAACGCCACCATCGAAGGCCCATTCGCGGGAGATGATCGGACGTTGGACTGGTTAGATCATATTTCGATGTCGATGGGAACGCTTGCGATTTCGAACAAGCCAACGGGCGCTGGCGATTGACAATAAGACTGATGATTTCCTGATGGGTGGGGATGCTACAACATCACCACATCACCACAACGCCCACACACCCCGCCACCCACAACTAGCCAGGGGCAAGAAGGCGTGATTGTGGTGACATTCGCCTCAAAATGATGTCGGGTCTGCTTGCTGTGGCGCTTTCTATTTCCGGTGCTGTTCCTGCCACCTGCACATTCCAGCCGCGTATTCATCCGTGTGCGTCCGTTTCCCTAATCCGGATGGCCAACAATGCATCGGTGCAACAACGCCGACTGCCGATCCATGTTGAATATGGCTGCCTAGACTAGCCATAATGGTTGCATTATCTTCTGGCTTGGTCATTGCTTGCGCGGCGGCCCCCAGCTGATAATCGTCATTGGGCACACATCGTCGGCTAAGCCTCTTGTCGCTGCATTAGTCGAAGCTTGGCGCTCGCCGGCCGAGTCGAACCAACGGACGCTGCTCGTGCCTGTTCCGGCCACGTCAGTCGCATGGATCGTCCCCGATGCAGACGGCCTGCCATGTCGCGATCAGAAGGTGGTCTTGGACCTGGGACTTATATCCTGCTGGCTTATGCTCGTTGTGATGGCCGTCCAGATTTCAGACAAGAGACACCAGAGAAGCCACCTGCTGTGACAGACTACAGTCCACCGACAAAATGCCGCCTTCTCTAGCGTCGTCTGGGTCCAGCCAGAGCGACACCACTAAGATTTCCCAGAACTCGATTTCCGGAAAGTCCGACGAGCTCGGTACGTCCCCTGGGTGGTCTCTGAAACAGTGGAATAACTCCTAACCGCGTACCTTAGTTCCCGGTGAAGTCCCGTCCATGCCGCTCAGCGGTATACAACACGTCGACCGACAAGGCAAGGTGATCAGTATGTGCTCCCCTCCGCAAAGTCCTTGACTTTTGCTGACGGACTGGATAAGGCGACCCAGACCGGTCGAACCCAACTCGTCCCCGACTGGAGCGCCCCCTGGACACCATCCGTGGCTTCGAGGCGGCGATTAATGCACGACGACCCCAGCGTCTTGCATGAATTCTGAAATGAATTATAATTGATGGGTTTGAATTTGGTGAAAAGCTGTGGAGCCGTCTTAAACTCCGATTTACCTACATGCTATTTATTGTTCGGTTCCACTAGACTGTCCTTTCCCTCCGGTTCTGTTTTCTGTTTGGCTCGTTATGTCGCTCGGTTTTACGGATGGTTTAGTTTAGAATACCTTAGGCTTAGTCCTAGTCTTAGTCCCAGATTCCAGTGCAGTCCACTCCAGTTCTAATGCCTCTCTTTACATGATATGATCCAGAAATAGAGTCCTCGGAGATTGTTGCGCTGGCCCACTCGGGTTTAACTGCCCTTGTGGCATGGGGTCGGGACGCGTCAGCGGCGCCTTATATTATACATTATATATGTATCTACTCGTGGCCTGCCTGGCGTTGTTAAAGAAATGCTTAATTAAATGGTCTGAAGACTGCCGTTCGTTACCAATATGAAAATGAAGCTCGCGCTCGCTGCTGCCGCGGCCGCCCTTGTTGGCCAGGCTGTGGCAGATGTCGACCCTATTGTTATCAAGGTACCAATATTGAATAGTGTATGAAGGTCTATGCTGATCTATACAGGGCTCCAAATTCTTTTACTCCAGCAACAACACCCAATTGTATGTCCATCAACTCATCCGAACACCCGGATCACCACTAACATGGTATATACCAGCTACATCCGCGGTGTCGCATACCAACGTACGCCCACAATAAACCCAAACCAACTCGATATCCAGCACTGACCCTAGCAGAGGACTACTCCACAAACAGCACCTCATCCACCTCCGACACAGACTACAAAGACCCCTTGTCCGACTCAACCGCCTGCAAGCGCGACGTGCCCATCCTGCAGGACCTCAACACCAACACCATCCGCGTCTACGCCATCGACCCCACGGCCGACCACAAGGAGTGCATGTCACTGCTGGCCGACGCAGGGATCTACGTTATCGCCGATCTCTCGGACCCATCGGATAGTATCAACCGCAATGATCCGCGCTGGGAAACGGCGCTTTATACCCGGTACACGAGCGTCGTTGATGAGATGGCTGGGTATGCTAATACGCTTGGGTTCTTTGCGGGCAATGAAGTGTCGAATACGGTTGCGACGACGGACGCGAGTGCCTTTGTGAAAGCTGCGGTGCGTGACATGAAGGCTTATATCAAGAGTAAGAACTACCGCTCTGGTCTGGGTGTGGGGTATGCCACGAACGACGATAAGAGTATCCGCGAGGCGATGGCGGATTACTTTAACTGTGGCGATGAGGAGGATGGGATTGATTTCTGGGGGTATAATATCTATTCCTGGTGTGGGGATAGTAGTTACAGTGCGAGTGGGTATGAGGACCGCACGGAGGAATTTAAGGACTACTCGGTTCCTGTCTTCTTTGCTGAGTATGGATGCAACGAGGTTACGCCGAGGAAGTTCACCGAGATTGATGCGTTGTTTGGGAGCCAGATGAATGATGTTTGGTCCGGGGGTATTGTCTATATGTACTTCCAGGAGGCGAATGATTATGGTACCCCTGTCTCTCTGAACCATGTATTATGGATAAGCTAACGAGTTAGGTCTCGTCTCCGTCGTCGACAGCACCAGCGTCTCCAAGCTCGCCGACTACAGCTACTACTCCAGCCAAATCAACGCCGTCTCAGCAACCGGCACAAACAAAGCCTCATACACCCCAACCAACACAGCCCTACAGTCCTGCCCCCCTGTGAGCTCCGGAACCTGGCTCGCAACCGCCTCGCCTCTCCCCCCAAGCCCAAACACAGACCTGTGCAGCTGCATGGACGCCGCAAACGCCTGCGTCGTCGACTCCTCCGTCAAGTCCGCCGACTACGCGGACCTCTTCTCCGTCGTCTGCGGGATGACCGAGTGCACCGGTGTCTCTGCGAACGGCACCACGGGCTCCTATGGCGCGTACGGCGTGTGCCAGCCTAAGCAGCAGCTTAACTGGGCGCTGAACAAGTACTACAGCGAGCAGGGCGCTGCGTCGGCTTGTGACTTTAGTGGTTCGGCGAGTACGACTTCTACTAATAACCCGACGGGCACCTGTAGTTCGATGATGAGCCAGGCTGGCACTGCGGGTACGGGCACTGTTACTGCTACTGGGTCTGGCTCTGGCTCTGCGGCCAGTGAGACTGGAAGCTCTGGGGCTGGTCGTCTCCAGGTTGGCGGTGCTGGTGTTGCTGTTGCTGTCCTAGGTGTTCTGCTTTAGGCTGGAAGCTCCCTATTTTATTACTTCAACTTGTCGCTGATGCTGATAAGAATGTTCAATTGGCATTTCGACGTTCATTCCTTGGTTATATATTTCCTGTGTCTCCTTACCTTCTTATTCATTCTCCTTTATTCATTGTATACTTATTCACCAGTGTTGTAGATAGAGAGATAGTTATATACGGCAGTATAGCTATAGCTAGTCAAGCTGCCTCTTCTTCAAAATAGCAGAGTTCTCATTAAGCGATTCCCAATCATGGGCATCTAGACAGGCCTGTCGACTCAGCAGCACAGCGGCCTGTCCTCGCTTCCGCATCTCAGCTTCGTACTCATCTATTGCATCTTTGGAGTTTCCGCCAGCATGGATCTTCTCGATAGCTTCAACAAGATGCACTGCATCGAGAATACCGTGGTTGCACGCCTCTCCGCGGTCTACACCGGTCAGCCTATGTTCACACCAAACAAGTCCTAAAAGGCAAAAAGGGGGAGATAGATAGAGAGAGAGAGGCATACACATAGTCATCGCATGTGCCGCATCCCCAGCAAGGGTAACCTTTCCTCCCCTGTTATCCCAGACCGAAGCCTCACATTCCCAATCCGCCAGGGTAACCTCCACGACCTCCGTATCCTCCGGTATACGCTGGACAGTATCATAAAGGAAAGGGACAAACCCTTCAGCCCGGCGCTTCATATTCGCCAGCCTGTCCGCATTCGACGCCGGAACTTCATCGGCGGGGGAATGAACCATCCACGAGAGGCCGATCTGGACTTTGTATTTCCCCCCGTTGTCCTCGGTCGGCGGTTCAAGCATGGAAAACCACAGAAACACACCCGTTTCAGGATGACAGCCCTTGAAGAGCAGGGGGTCCATCGCGCGCAGCGGCGCAATCTCCTCGGCTGTCATGGGTGCAATCACGCCCGTGAATCGCGCGGGGAGACGAGTATTCTTGTATGTCGTCGGACAGAGGAACTGCCGGATTGTGGAGCGTGCGCCCTCGGTGCCGATTATGAGTTTGCCGGGGGCGCTTTCTTCCTTTATACCTGATTTTCCATCCGCAGTGGTATCGGGCTTGCTGCGTCTGCTATAGATAAGGCGTGCTTCTGCTCCTGCTGCCTCGTCTGCAACGTGGACGTCTTCAACCCTAACACCCCACTCGACGTTCTCCTCGATCCCTAATAGAAGCGCCCTGCGCAGTTTCTCGCGATTCACCCTCCACCGTTTATTCGGCGGGATGCGCCATTTCACGTCGCCTGTGCTGAGGTCGAGGAAGAGGAAATTGCCCGTGTCGTTCTTTGCTACCTCCGGGTCAACCTGGCCGTCTTCGATTGCGTTTAGGGTTTCCGCGGGGAGGAGGTCGGGCAGGTATTGCAGGGCCCAGTGCAGAGTTATGGCCCAGCCTTGAGGACGGCTTGCGAGGGAGGGGTCGCGTTCGTAGATCTTGAATGGGATGTTTCGCTGAGGGGGGTTGGTTAGTTGGTTGGATGGAACTGGATGGACTGGGGTGGACCTTTTTGAGGGCTTGGCCGAGTACGAGGCCTATTATGCCTGCACCGACAATGAGGATAGGGTCGTTTGACATTTTGAGGCTGTCGAGAAGCGAGGACAGTTGGGTTTAGAATGAGTGAGACCGGGGCTGTGCATGGAGGGGCAGAGTACACGGAGACACGGACACAGTGCAGGGATCACATAACGATGAGCACTATGAACTTAAAACTGAACCAGCAGTGTATTATAAAGCCAACAACGATCCTTGTCAATTAATAATACCTATACCAAATTGTACCTACTAGTAACGAACGATAAACACTAACTACAGTACACCACCAAATCAAAGCCACAGATCGCCACATCCTGGGCATTTAGGTTTCTTGCCATCGCGTCCCTGAACTTTCATATAACGCTCAGTACATTGCCTGTGCCAAGTGCTTGAACACTTTACACAGCTGGAGATCACCGGGTCATCATGGCCATATCTGTGGCGCCGCGACCAGAATATCGGGCCTCGCCCTCCCACCTCAGCCAACGTAGTCTGGTCGTCTTTTTCTGGCCCATCATCCTGCTCCCAGCGCGAATAGTGCAGTTCGTCTAGGGGACGTGCGCATAACGAACAGCTCCCTAGGCTTACAGTGCCCCTGACGCTTAGATTGCTTGTTGGACTGGGAGGGACAGTATGTTTCTCAGCCTCGAGATCCGGAGTTGGAGACAAAGGATGAGCAAAAGTCCCTTGTGGTAAATACGCCTTCTTGCGTCCTGAGTCGTCCGACACTGTGGCCCCCGTCGGCGATGACGATGGCGGTTTCACTGCCGGAGCGTCAAAAAACTCGTCCTGGTTCGAAGACGAGGATACTTTTGTCGGCGCTGGGGGCTTTGGCGGATTTACCTTGCCTGGCAAAAAAGCACTCTCCCACGGTGGTGGGTTGGACTGGTCAGGGATAGATAGAGGCAGACCCTCATGGTAGCCTTCTGGCAAGCCATTGAACACACCATTTGGCACACTGTCTACCGCAGGCTCCCGTATATTCTTCGGTGGTCTCTCTGGTAGGGCCTTTGGAGCATACAGGTCAGATAGCGGTCTCCTCCCCTCCAACAAGTCCCTTAAATGACGAACAGCTTCGTGATTGACGAACGGGTTTGCTTCGGCTGCAGGCAGAGGCTCTGTAAAGTCACATGGCGCTCGTACCCTAAACCCAAGACGAGTCGATATACTTTCGCTGAGTATATCCGGCACTGGATCGTGGTCTAGTAAAGACGCCGGAGGGCTGACTTTGTTTGTCGATTCGGACGCGCGGGCTTTTCCTTTATTCGTTGGTCGCTGTTTCTTCTTCTTTCTGGAACCGCCACGCCCACGAGCTCCACTTGGCCCTGGTTCCGCTTGACGAGAGGCTATGGAGACCGGAGAAGTGGGAGGCGACGACCCCTGTGGCTGGGTTTTGTGACTGAAGTCAGAACCACTGGAAATGGCGGAGGCTTTGGCCGGTGAGGTACTGCCACTATTGGGAAGCAATCCAGTCTTGCGAACAGGGGATCCTTCGGGAGTGCGTGCTGGAGTTCTCCATGGACTGCTTGTCTGGGGCTGATGTGTCCTGTCAGGAACATCGCTGGTGATGCCAGGATTCGGTGTGTTGTGTTTCTCCACCCCTTGGGCTATATTGACAACAGAAGATTTAACAAGACCCATTTTTTCATCGTACACTAGGGCTAGTTTCGTGCCTAGGGGCTGACGCCGAGGGGATAGCCCTAGACGACTAAGCGGCACCGGAACATAGACCATGGTGTCGTCTAGATACAAATTAGTCTATGCATATAGTGAGACTCGGTGAAGTTACCATCAGGGCTAAGATCAGCACCAGGAGGGTCGGACGCAGAGTCGACAGCAGAGGATATATTTGGGACGTCTTCACAGGCGGTTTCAGGCACGACTTCGGCGGCAGGTTCGGGGTCAGCTTTGCTGTCGGTTGCTGAATTATTGTCAAGTTCGCCGAAACGGTCGTTGTTCGAGCGGAGCTGGCGAATGACCTGCATGCAATCTTCATAATTTTGAGGGTTATAATGAAGACTGGGTTTCCACCCCCGATTTCTTGAAGAGCTGGTGAACGTCTGCGGGCTCTCCTTGCATAACACTCAACATGGTGGTAAGATGGCAGAGGAAAATATGTGGCTTGGAGTATCGGGGCGAAATTAACGATCGAAAATATGATTAAAGAGCGTAGTGAAGAAGCTGGGTAGCTGAATAATGGAGTAATTGGTACGATTGTTGTGAGAGGGAGAGATGTGTTGATGTATTGATATATGGGAATAACTCGACGCGGAAGGAGCGACCGACACCGATGCAGGAGCCCCATTATTCACACTGTCTCGCCGATAAGTATACTTGTCTCAGTTGTTCTTTGACTTCTTTGACTGCTGTATTTCCGTAGTTGTCGAAAGTGAAGCTATCCAGAGTGTCCCGATATTAATAAGACATGACACTAGCCCGATGTAGTTAGAGTCGCGAGTTGAGTCCAGCTGGCGCGTCTCCCTGTCTGTTTGGGCTTCCACTGTCTTGAATCATCTCCCATCACAATGAGACCCAAACTCCCATCCCGAACCATCTGCATACTCACTGTAATATTCCTAATATCCATCTATGGTATTCTCGCTCCCCCCCGAACCAGTAACACCGCTAACCCGCCCGGGCAGCTCTGATGAACGCGCGGCCAAAGCCCGACCCCATCATGTCGGGAGACGAGGTCGGGGAGTGCCTGAACTGCGTGCACTATCTCGCGCGAGTCGATGACAGGGTCCAGAAGTTCAACAATTCCCAGGGTAATCCGCAGTTGTTCCAATATGCGCTGCAGGTGTCCTGTCGCGGCCCGATGTATCGCACCGGACACTGCGTGAAGTTCATGCGGGAGTTTCGCAAGGATGTCGCTCGTTATATGCACGCCGAGGACCCGTATGAAGCATGTGTTTCCATTGCGTCGTGTCGGTGATGGTGATGAGTGTTCTATGTCTTTATCCCTTTTGCTGGCAAAGGGTTGATCATGTCTTGGCGTCCTTAATGATACCATTCGCCTGTTTCTTATCTTTACTCTTCCCGATCCCTGTATATACTACTCCTGACTATATATTGATACTTGTATAGTGGCCTTGGCAGTTGGGTTCGCTTCCAGAGGTCATGGCTGGCTCCAACCAACATCGCGAAAACGTCCAAGAAATGCGGATAAAATTGTAGACCCTGGCTGAGAAGTGATTAAAGGGAAAACCTACATCTTCAGCTCGAATCAGTCCCATACATATGCGCAGTTCTCGGCCGTGGTTGCGCACTTGTCGGCCGTGGTTGATACTCTCGGCCGCGCTATGGAACACAGAGAGCACGAACCCCAGAAATTGCAGATCTGCCAAGGATGTCACCATCTCGCCAAGGGACAATTAAACAAGGGACAATTAGAATGAGGGGTTCGATTAGAAGATGGCGGTGGGGAGAGGCTCTTGTGCGATTTACAACTTGGTTCGTCCACTCCATGGTTATCCCGCCTAGTAACTTCCCCCACTAAATCAAATCTCGTCACCCAGATCAACAAACATACAAATCCCAGGAAATAATACAATGGAAACCAAACCCGCCACTTTCGCTAGCCGCCACCCAATCCAGATATGCCAGCTCGGCGCCAAGGACATACAAATCCCTCCGTCCGGGGTCCCCGCTGGAGCAAAGGAAGGAATTCGGGGGAATACCCGTTTTCGCACACTCAATGCCTTGGAACCAAGCCACAGCTGATCGGTGATAAGGTACTTACACCATAATCCTACCGTCCTCGTCATCCCCACGGCAGGTGAGATTGCCGAGCCAGACGCCAAGGGTATCTAGAACGGCCGGGCCGGCGTCAATTGGCTAGGAGCGGCACAGCAGAGTTCAGCCAGGCTGTTTTGGGCTCTTGGATCCGGGGCGCCGTGCCAGGCTGGTAGAATGTTTGAGCTTGGCGGACTTGGGTTTGGAAGAAATGGCAGTGGTGATTTGTTGGGATTGGGGATTGGGGATGAGGCCTTTCATTTTCCATTGATTGTGGTGAACAGGGTGCTTTTCCTGCTCCTTCCCTTGAGCCTAATCTTAAGTATAACCACTCAGAGCGCGCCAAGGGGCTGGACGGCTGGATTGATGACAGATCTCTGGCTTTAATAGGTGCAGCTGGGGTAGATCCACCGTATGGCCTTTGGGTACGGAGTTGATATTGCGGAGGCGGGGAAGCAGACCGTTGAGCTTATAAGAGTGGAATCCCATCATCTAGCTGTCTCATATCCACTTGATTACTTTTGTCAAAAAGTGAAACAAAATGGAGGACAAGAAAGTGGTTCTCGACAGCGGAAGCAGCGAAGAGCTCGAAAGGGGATCCAATTCCTACGACCCAGCTGCCACGAAGAAGTTGATTCGCAAGATCGATCTGGTCTTGATTCCATGGCTGGCATTTCTCTACTTGTACGCCCTTCTCTCCTTTTTAATACATTGACTGACTTTCCAGACTGAGCTTCCTGGACCGCACCAACATCGGAAACGCACGTCTTGCTGGACTGGAAGATGACCTGGGAATGTCAGGTCTCGACTACAATGTATGAACACCAAATAAATACGCGTTCTGTACTGATAGAATAGGTCGCCCTTGCTATATTCTTCCCCTTTTACGTCGCAGCCGAGATCCCCTCGAACATCATGATGAAGCGCTCTCGACCGGCCCTCTGGATCCCTACAATTATGCTGGCATGGGGAATTGTATGCTCTCTCATGGGCTTGGTGCATAACTATGCCGGTCTACTAGCTGCTCGAGCGGCATTGGGTATCGCTGAGGGTGGTCTCTTCCCTGGGGTAACCTTCTAGTATGTATCCCCCATCCTGTTAGGGAAAGTTACTAATAATGACAGCATAACGATGTGGTACAGACGCCATGAATGCGGTCTTCGAATGGCGATATTCTTCTCCGCTGCCACAGCAGCTGGTGCATTCGGTGGCCTCCTTGCACGAGGTATCGGCGAGATGGACGGCATAGGTGGTAAGGGGGGCTGGGCCTGGATCTTCATTATAGAAGGTCTCGTTACGTTTATCGTTGGTATGTTACAATCTATACACTTCACTGAACCATACTCACTGCATTAGCTATCGTCGCCTTCTTCATAATGAACGACTACCCCGACACAGCGAAATTCCTGACAGCGTCCGAGAAAGCCGAAGTCGCACGTCGACTGGAAGAAGACCGCAGCTCGCTCGCAGATGAATACGACATGAAGTATTTCTGGCATGCTGTGAAGGACTGGAAGATCTGGGTGCATATGTTTATCACCGTGGGGGTCTACACACCACTCTACTCTTTCTCGCTCTTCCTTCCCACTATCGTCTCCTCGCTGGGATATGAGAATGAGAAGGCCCAGCTCATGACGGTCCCTCCGTACGTGGTCGCCTGCGTTTTCTGTATCGGTGGAGGATTCCTTGCAGATCGCCAGGGCTCGCGTGGGCTGTCGATGATTTTCTTCAATGTTGTTGCGTATGTCCCCCTCCTAGGCAACATTAACGAATAACTACTGACTTAGCAGGATAATCGGCTTCATAATGCTAATATCCTCCTCAAATAACGGCGTCAAATACGCAGGAACCTTCTTCGCCGCCACCGGAATCTACCCAAACGTCCCACAAGGCGTCGCCTGGAATGGGAACAACATCGGGGGCTCATTCAAGCGCAGTGTCGGCATCGCCATGCACGTTGGCTGCGGTAATCTCGGTGGTGTACTGTCCAGTTTCATCTACCGCTCCCAGGATAAACCGCATTATCGGGTTGGGCACGGCACGCTGATTGGATGTTTGACGATGAGTACGATACTGTGCACGATTATGACTGTGTATCTGCGGAGGGAGAATGCGAGGAGGGATCGGGAGTATAAACGACCTGAGGAGTACTCGGAGGCTGAGAGGTTGGCCGAGAGGGAGAGGGGGGATTATGCGACTTTCTTCCGGTATACAATTTGATTGATAGTGGAGGATAGTATGTGAATGCAGTGAATTTAGTCGGTATACAAGAGTAGAATAGTGAATACTCACCTTCTGATATTCACTTGTTACTGTTTAAATAATGAGCACCCAGAAGTCTTTCAGTATTCCTTTATTCAAATGTACAGTTGTTCTTATTCCTCTACAAATTACTACTTGTCTCGATATTTATCTTCTTATCAGAATCCACCAGCACGATATGAACCAACCCACCAATACTGATTACAATGAAACGAACATTCGACCCACCAATTCTGTTGCCGGTCGACTTCCTGCAGAAATCCTGCGTATTATCCTCTGTCAACTGGTAGGATGTGACCCTTCAACAAACCCGAATTTCTTCGACAATGTCCCCCATCAGCTATGCCGTGTACTAGTTTCTCACGAGAAAACATCCACTGGGTCCGGATGGCACTTAGCGACGCAGGGATAGGCGGTTTAAAACATTTACCGGAGGAGACTCTTTTGCTGGTCGATAAATGACCCTTTATCTTGTGCATGCCGCCGCCCCTGAAAGGCTCTCAAGAGCACCTCTACAAGATATATAGGAGAGTACTAACGGCACTGATCGCAGCACATTGTCCAAACCTACCCCGTCTTCATTTACAATTCAGCTGGGTTAACCCTTTTACTGAATGCATTCTCCACCATGCAACGGCGAGCTATGACCCTGCCGGAACCAGCGTCCCCCATCGGCTTGCATTCCAGAACTTAGATACCCTTACGCTCGGCGAAACACACATCAGGAAAGGGATCGATAATCACTATCAGCGTCTCCCGAAGCTGAAGGAACTGGTTATTTTACACGGGGTAGCCACATCAAGTCTCCAGCCCGGACCCTCCAACATCGCCGCCGAAGCAGAGAGACCTCCCAGTGCTATAAAAAGCGTCACTTTAGGATTTACGGAAGTCGAAACGAGACCGTTTGGAAGTTATCTACGTCGCATGCCGAATTTGAAACAGCTGACGGTGAACCTCAACTCCGCCAATAAAATACTATATCGGCGTTCTGACCCGGAAGATTATAGCGGGTTCTGGAAGGTGCTTCAAACATTCCAGAGCCAGCTTGAGTTTCTGGATGTATTTGAGAACCGTAGGAAGGGTCTAGGGTTCTGTGCTTCTTTGGCGGAGTTCTGGAGACTGCGTTGTCTTGCTGTGCCAGTTCGTTTGATTACCGGCGGTCCATGCAATCACGGATAATATACGAAGATTCAGAACCATCTGCCTCCGAATATCGAGTCGCTGGGACTCTATGAACAAGTGTTTAGTCTGTACGGTGGCAATAATTGGTTCGCACATGAGCTCAGAGGCATTGGGACATGGGCCAGGGAGCCAGGACGAAAGATCCGGGCCATTTACTGCGAATGGTACAATTTCGGTGAAGAGGCACTCAGGACACTTACGGGTCTGGAGAATCGAGAAGACATAGCAGTTCATGACCTTGAACATCGTGCTTTCTTTCGCGGAGGAGAAGAGACGGTTGCTGCGCATTTGCCGAGATTTCCGAATGATCTTATGCAAGTTGTGCAGGCTGAGTTTCTCAATCACCGGGAACGGCATTTTATCCCGAGGGGAATGGTTGTGCATGACCAGGCTGGGCTTTTGTGAATTTGCTTGATATTCCTGGATGTTGGTTGTTGTTACTTATAGCCGGACGTAATTGGTGCAATCAATCTCCAGATTCCTACCAGGAAGTGCCTCAGGCAGTATTACATGAATAGCACAAAGGGTCTTCACATCGTATGGTATAATTATGAGTATGACCTTTCTTCTAGTGTAGTTAGCTACTCGCTTGGGGTTGGTTTATTGATATACCAAGTCGCAAGTCTAGTATCATTGATGGAATGGTAGTATAAAGGGTATAATAAGGGTATAATATGTTAAGCAATGTTCCATGCCCACGCTATGCAATATCACAGTTTATATAATACAATAAATGTCAGTCAACCCACGTCCCAGGCATAACTTCTTCCTCCCTCTCGATCATCTCCCAAAATTCTCCCACCAGCTCATCAATTGGGTTGATTACCCAGATCGTCCAGTCCTCGGGCTCAGGACCATAAGTAAGCTTCCAAAAACTAAATAAAAAGAAATCTTCTTCTTTATATCCGATGCCAGTTGACCAGTATCTAAGGGGCCCGACATATATCCGATACGATAACCAAAATCCCTCGACGAAAGCGCTCTCTTTTGCACCGTACACCTCCAAGTCAACACCGGCGGATTTCAGCTCAAATGCCCATATGCGAAGAGCAGGATTGAAGTCGTACCGAGCTCGTCGGATTGCTTTCCAATTCCAAACGAAGTACTTATAAAATGAGTCGAGCGGGGTTAGCACGTAATCATCGATGGCTGCCATTTTATTTGGATCGGCGGATGCAGCGATGGCATCTCGAAGTAATGGCCGCCATTTATGTGTGGCATCCTTTCTCTCACTCGACATGTCTGATCCCATACATTCGGCCAACTTGTGGAGAAGAGTACGACCAAACTCATCTTCCAAGCGATATGAATTGGGTTCGATGGACCCCCCCATGGAGATTTCCACTGTAGAGGGAGTGGCACAAAAGCTATTAAGAGCCATTGTCCGATTGAAGCGTGTCTGGAGGGGGAGGCTGGCATAGTCTGCGAAGGTATACTGCTGCATAATGACAAGGACCTCAGGGGGCCCTCGGAATCCATGGAACCAATATTCGTGGTATTGAATTCCGAGGTCCTCCACTGGGTCCACTGAGTCGACTGAAGCGTTCATCAAAAGTCGGTATAATTCAATTGCCAGGGGAATTCTCTCGATCAAATCAGGTGCGCGGTGGTTTAAATTGTTTATGGGGCGACTGGCCATCGGTGAGCAGCAGAGAAGCATCATTCTTCAATGGGAAGACATACTGGTTATAACTATTCACATGGTCTGGATCTGCTCCATTTTCAAGAAGGAACTGGCATGTTTTAAGATGGTGGCGAAAAGCAGCACGCTGTGTCCAGTTAGCAAGAAATCAAGCCAAATCTCGTAGACCTACATGTAATAGACCCCAGCCGCCGTCGTCGCAATCATAAACCGACGCCAGTCCAGCTGAAAAGAGCCTCTGCATTTCTTCAATATCACCATTCCAGCAGGCATCAAGTATTGGTGCATCATCGGGCACAACGTTGTGTGTTCGGATATTGAAGGTCCAGCCGGCGTAGCAACGCTTTGCCTGTAGAGACCAGATCTTGTCAATCACAAACAGTGGCGTGCGAAACCGTAATTCCCAGCTGTTCTTTTTTATGACCTGTGATTCTGCATTCTTTGATTTATGTCGACTGCCGGGTTATCATGATTAGCATGGACACACCCATGGTATTCGATATTACTTATTACCTGGATATCTGTCTATTCTCAGCCGGCTCTTCGCAGGGATCCGTATCACCTTTTCCCCCATGGAGCTTCTGCGTGCGTATTATTGGCCCTAATTCTCGTAGGGTGATACTATATCCGTAAGGCTTCAACCCAGAAATGGCTTTGTAGCAGGAAATAACAAGAAGCGATGCAAGCGAAGCAAGAAGAAAAAGTGACTTGAACTAACCAGCAGTATGTCCATTGAAGTGACCCTAGCGTATTCCTGATATTCTCCAAGTTCCTTCTCTGGGCGAGAATCTCCTCCTTCTTTATGAACAATTTGATAGCTCCCATCCGACGGCCAGTGGCAGACTGCTGATATTTCTGAATGTTGGATATCAGTGTTTCCAGGTCGGTCTGAAATGTATTCAATCGTCGCTCTATAGAAGGAATATCGGCAACCTGGAGCATATCCGGGGTAGTTGTCTTTAAAACACCCTGAACAAGTTCGATATCGTCGATCAGGCCTTGCAACTCGTGGGGTATTGTCTTGATAAATCTCCGCAGCGACCTGAGCTTTTCGATGCTTTTGATAATCTGTTCCAGCAGGGCGATAACGCTGAACGCACCGGCCGCAACCCCGAATGCCTCAGCCATTATGGCGACTGGTAGCTGGCTTTAGCTAGATTGTCAGGAAGAACACTGGGAAAGAGTGGGGATGGTCGGCGATGTTAAGAATCGATGAAGGCAAGGTTGAAAAACGAGGCTTGGTGCGTGCAGCGCATAGCCTCGCAAGGCTCTGCTTACTGCTTGACACGTCACAAGCCACATCTGGATGAGGGGAAGCAGGATCAACGAATTACTGGTTGAAGTGGCCTGACACCAGCCTTGCAAGGTTTTCTGGTGTAGTGGTCGAGCGTCTCATCAGATAACAGTATCTCTAACTCATCCAACAACGCAGCCTTCAACATCAATATAATTAATTTGGGTATAGTCTAAACAGCATCACACATCCAACCCCCAATACAAAATAAGAACAAAAAGAAAGAAAAAAAAATCCTAATAGTCTAGAAATGCGGCGTGTTCAACGCCATCAAACAAAGCAAGCCGGAGATCAACCCAGCACAAGGCAGGGTCAACACCCAACCAGAAAAGATAAACGCAATCTGGCGCCAATTAATCGACGCAAGATCATAATTCATCAGCGCAGTGCCCACAGCAGCCCCGGTCAAACACTGCGTGGTCGAAACCGGCAATCCCAGCCTCGACGCAAGCAACACCGTAATCGCAGCGCCCAGCTCCGTCGAGAATCCACGCGTCGGCGACATCTGCGTGATCTTGTTACCCAAAGCCCTCATGATATGGAATCCGTAGACCCAGAAGCCACCGCCGAGAAGCAGACCAGCGATGACGAGGAACCAGACAGGGGTACTGGCTTCGGTGTTGACCCGTCCAGTGCGGAAAGTATGGTATGAACCGGCCCAGGGTCCCACGGCGTTGGCGACATCGTTAGATCCGTGGGCGATGGACATCATAATGGCCGAGACAACCTGGCAGTATGTCCACATGTGTTCGATGCGGTCGTCGTAGCGTTTGGCGCGGGCGTGGATGTCGCGGAGGAGTTGGGAGTCGTGGGTGATGACATCGCGGGTGACGCCCTGCAGGAGTCCGAACTTGAGGTATCCCCACCACTTGCGGGGGTTGGCCCAGGAGAGGTCGCGGACGGGGTCGAGGAAACGCTCCTCGGGCTCGATGATGCGTTTCTGAGGCTGGATTTCGGGGCTGGAGGTTACGGAGTCGGGGAGGCGTTCGACGTCGGTGTCATTGGGTTTCTTTTCGTCTGGGTGTGCAGGAGTGGCGTTGTTATTGGCGTTCTTGCCGCCGGCGTGGACGTTGCCGTAGGCGTCTTCGTAGTGGTTTGTCAGGGCCCATTCGCCTTGATGGGGGCGGTAGAGGGGAGGGTTTTCCATCCAGAGGAGGGGTCCGATGGGGAGGTGGTAGAAGCGGATACGGGAGTCCTTCATGACGAGGCGGCGCCAGAAGTAGGGTCTGAAGAAGACGAAGCCGACGAAGAGACAGCCGAAGAAGCAGCCGAGAATAATACCAACAGCCCTGCCGGCACCGAACGATTCGATGTCAGGGGCGGTTGGGGCTTCGATGGTGATGAAGAGGGCAAGGATGCCACCGGTCAGGGCAATGTAGAAGGGGATCAGGCGCATCGCCCACTTGAACGGGTCACTGCGCTCGAGAACGCTGTACTTGAGGGAGCCGAAGATGATGGCCGAGAAACCACAGGCAATGCCGGGGGCGATACCCCAGGAGGCGGCGGTTTGAGAGACACTTCCGTCGGTCCACTCCCAGGTGATATCGGCCTGGGTAGCGAAGCCAACACCGACCAATGCACCGATGATAGACTGGGTCGTGGAAACAGGCCATCCGAGGAAGGTTGCCGCGGTCAGCCAGGCTGCAGAGCCAACCTCGGCACAGCCCATGGCAAGCATGAAGGTGCCGGGGTTGGCGGCATTTTCGAAACGGTCGGGGGTGATGATGCCCGACTTGATGGTGTCGGTGACGCGACTACCCAGGGCCACAGCACCGATAAACTCTGTGATGGCAGCCATGATACCGACGTGCCACATCTTCAGGGTGCGTGCGGCGACCGAGGTGGCGTACGCGTTGGCGACATCGTTGGCACCGTTGCTAGCAGCACTGAACACAAAGGCGATCGACGTGATGGCCAGGATCCAGTCATACTTGGCCGTGAGGTAGCTGAGGTCTTGTCCAGTGTCCATGACAGCAGTTGGCCTTGTAGGACTTCCGATCAACCAGGGGTAGAGAGAATTGAGGAGCTGCAGAGAGGAAAGAAGCAGTCTGCTCGGAGACAGAGTGCGTTAAGTATGAAACCCTGAATCAGCCAAGCGGCGCAGTTCATAACCACCAGATGTTGCATGCCAAGGGTCGCCCGGCCGGATTCATCTCGAGTGGGCAGAACGTGATGGCTGCGGCCGCAGACATTGGCTCGACGGCCGCTGGGGGCAACCACAGAGGGTCCGAGTCTGCGTTTGATCTTCCAGAGGAGCGGACTTGGCGCCGAGACAGCCAGTCGCCCAATAGAACGGACTGAACGAGCACGTTCCTGAGCTTGTGGCCAGCAGCTCTCTGCTTGCCCGGGCGTCCATTGGCTGAGCCGGCGCCAAGGCTGCCGACTCCGGGCCCAGAGGCTTGGCGGCCAATGAGGTCCCGCTGGCACTTTCTGGGCATCTGGGCACTCGATCACATACTTTTACCTTAACTCTGCTCAGATAGCTGTTGTATCCAGCGTGTTATTACGTGGGGGCGTTGCCTCCCGCCCAGACGAAGAGTTTTCGTCCAAGCCTCCATCATCTTGACGTCTGCTTTCACGTGGGACGCAGTATCAGTTGTATGGCCAGCTGGAGAGCACTGGCTCCTGAGCACTGAGCACTTGTCGAGTCCACCGATGGCCGATGTTCTGGAATCCAACCTCCGTGTCATCGGCGAGTCGCGTGTCCTCTCCACGTTGGGAATGCGACGTCTCCTGCCACGCTACAATCTGCGACGCATGCACCAAGCGCGGCTTCCTTGCATATTCTGGTCCATTCCCGTGTCCGCCACACCAATCTGATGATCGCTTCCTGTTCAGCGACGTTGCCCTGCTCGGTGGGCCTGCTTATCCTGTGCAAATCATGCACCGAAGACTGAAACGTTTGCTTGACTCGTCCATGAGTGGTGAGATCTCTTATCCCACGTACGGCGTGCCCGAGAGGTTCCTTTGACCAATTGGTCATGACCAGCATGTCATCTGGTCGCTCGTCGTATGGCAGAAAAAGTAAACATCCCTTACCTGTAAGATGACCCCGCATTTCATAAGGGATGGATGACTGCAGCTGTTGGGCTGTCCTCGAGGTCGTCTCGCTTTCCTGAACCTGGACTCGTCGAGTTTACCCGGCAACAGATTCAAAGACGAAACAGCCAAGGTCGTCTATAAAACTCTTCTTGCATCGGCCCCACTAACTCGATCCGAGCGCCAGGGACTTCCTTGGCAGAGGCGGTGCAGTAATGATTCATGAATTATAACTGATTTCAACTGCTCCAGTATATCCACTCAGGGTCGAGAACTCGTCTTTGTTCGGTGTGAGTACCAAATATTTGCCTCCAATGGCAGATTCAGAAGAGGTGCACGTTGGGGAGGTTATGATTACTACCTACATGGCCACTGTATATCGTTTGTCGTCTAGTTCCAACAAGTTAGAATTTATCCGGAGAGCACGCAGTATGTCTTGCTAAGCATCCATCCAGACTGGCGTGGAAAACTCTACAAAGTTGATATAATAGAGTGCATGTGATTCTTATTAAACACATCTATGAGGCCTATTACCCATTTACATTCTCATGCTAGTAACAAGCGAGATTTCCTTGTATAACCTTGTAGTGAAGACTTCATTTACTATAAACAGTGAATGTCGACCTTGCCACTTTCACATTGATATGGGACGTGAAGAACTATCCCTTCACCGGGATCGCCGTAGGCAACTGGCTCGCCTTGAGGATTATATGGACCACCTGCCCACTTACTAGCAAGTAACTCCAGCTCTCCAGCAACGTATCATCCTAGGAGTCGGATAATTGTGCATGACGACCGGCGAGTACTCGCAGTTTGTCCTTGTTTAGATATTCAGACGCTTGGTCCGATCTGTGCCTCAACACAGAGACACGACAAGGCACTCCGGTCGCTCCTGCAAAGGCTGAAGATGAAGATAAACTGGGTAAACATCGCGAATATTTGTTTTGATATGAAACGCGACAGACCACCCAAGGTATCAGATGTATCGTCCGCCATATAAAATTTCTCCCTACAGCGCTACTCATGCAAATGAATGGTCGTTTTGCTTAACATAATAACAGTGTAGGGGCTACTATTTCAATAAAATCATTTGCACCAGTCCAGAGTTGATTGCGAGGGAAGAAAGAAGAAGAGGGGAGAAAAAAAAAAAAAAAGGTACCTGTGCTCGGTCGGACTCGAACGAGCTGTGTCACTTTTCTCTTACGGTAGTCAGCCAATTTACTGAGGTGAGATTATCGTACAACTATCACAACCACCATACCAACAGCTTACTTCCCAAGCTGCCGCAGAGCCTTGAACAGCAGGATCTGCGCATATAATACATGAAGCTCGTAGAATAACTTCGGAATCATCTTAAAGTCCCTCGTGCTCTGACCTCCAGGATACAAATTCGAGCACTCAATCGTGACATACGACACCCTGGCCATACCATTCGGACCGCGCTCAACGATGAATTCTTGGAACCCGCCTTCCATGACCCGCCATGGAAGACCGTACAAGGCTGGGCGGTTGACCGAGTTGACGAGGCCGGTTGGGACTCTCCAGTAGAATGCCGTACCAGCTGTATCAGTGTCGTCGCTACTTAGGACGTCCTTGTTTGACGGGAACTCGGTGACCGGCTTCGGTCCTTCTGATGGGAGGTTTGTGGACTCCAGAGGAATTCTAGATGTTGAACTCCAACTCCCTAGCATAAACGCACCGATGTCGTTCCCCTTTCCGAATAAAAGACCCCCAGGCGTGAAAGATGGTGGTGTGGGTTCATCCAAGATCCACGCCTCGAGACCACGACTCCGTGCATCCAAAAACGCAGCAAAAAGTTTCTGGCTGAGTTGAGAAGCATCGGGTTTGTCGCCGCCTTCAACGCCATATTTCCGCGCGTCGTAATTCTCCAGTTGCGATATTGGGATGTCGACCTGCAGCGCGACGAAGGACGAGACCCAGTGCGTTTTGCAGTCTGTGCTGGGCCAGGTCGATAATAAAACTGGTTTATCGACACCCATTGGAGAGGCATTGGAGACCTCTTCTCCTGTTTCGAGGAGATTGCGACATGCGCTTGACTTTGGGAGTTGGTGTATTGGGATGCGAGGGCATGATTTGTTGAGGCGTCGCTCGGCGAGGTAGGCTGCTATACTGCCTAGTGTGATTAGAGAGAGGGCGCCTGTGAGATACGTCCTAGTTTGAATGGAAGCTGTCATGTTGAGATAATATTTTGTGGTGGAGTTGGATCATTGCGGCCGTATAGATGCGGCTTAAGTAGGAGGTGGACCCGGTCTGTCCCGAACTTCCGATTGATCATGGGAGCAGTGGTGAGTCATTGTTTAAATAATTAAATACTTGTTTTATAAATATGGACAAAATATGTATTATTGTAGTAGTAAATTAAGGGCGTGTAAATGACAATATTGTTGGTTGTATAAATCATGATTCAGAGTAAATATATAAATGCAGCAAACTATACAGAGTCTACCAACCTACCAAACACTCCCCAGACCCCCGACTGACTAAAGTATCCATACTTATACTCCTCGTCGATATACTCCTCGTCCTGACCGTCTCCCCTCTATCCCACTGACGAACCATCCAATCCTGAAACACCAAATGCCCCGTCCTCTTCGCCCTCTCAACATCAACCCCAGCAAGCGCCCACGCCAAATCCCTCCAAACTCCCATAATCGGCTCCTGCAGCCTCGATATCTCACTATCACTCGCCTGCCGCCACACAGGCCTCAGCACCTCCGGAAGCAACGCCTTCTCGTCCCACATATCCAGCCCCCGCCCGTGCTCTACATACGCTTCCCGGAGATACATCAACCACCGGGTCCATATCGACCGAGCGCCCGGGATGCGACAATCCCGTAACCCCAGCCCGATCAGCATCTCAACTAGGTACATCGGGGACGGGATAAGCACGCCACCTAGGAAGTCTGGGAACCTACCCCCTCGGGCAGGCGTAGGTCGTGGACCGACTTCATGCGCGTAGATAAGCCGCCCCAGACTCGTAACTCGACCTAGATGCCCGGGTTTTATATCCGGCATGTCCCCGCCCGCGAGCGGCGTCGGGAAGAAATCCGATTTGCGATAGAGGGCTAGCACAGTCGGGTATGGGTTGTTGCTGTTTGAGCTATTATGGATATGCAGATGGAGTTCGGCGAAGGGGTGGATGTGGGAGCTGTGCTTATGAGGCGGGAGAGGGCGTCTCCCGCCGGGTCCTTTTCGGTGGGCGTCGTGGTCGAATTGGACTTTCTCTTCGAGATAGCGGACCGGGCAGGGGTAGGTGCCTGGGCATGGTGTGTAGATGGAGTCTGGGGACCAGCGGAGGGCGCGGTAGGCGGTTATGAGGTCGTGGTCTTCGACGATGAACTTGTAGTCTGTTGCTGCGGAGGAGGTGCTCGCTCCAGAGGATGCAGCCGATGCCGGAGGCTGAGAGGGTTTGGGAGATGTGGTGGATGGTGCTGTGGGATGGGTCTTGGTAGGTTGGGGCTGGCATCTTGCTGGATGGGATGGACAGGGTTGGGTCTGCTCCATGTTGATTGAGGGGGGATGATATAGTAGATGTATCCTTTGCATCGTGTCTGAACAAAGGCTGAAGGAGAGTACCTTTGTTGATATCTAAAAGACAACAACGACTTTGTGAAAGGAATAATGAATCGATAAGAAAGACAATTTCATTCAAACTCTTGCAATGCAAAACACTCACTATTACCACCGGGTCATACCATCATCGTCAAATATCATAACGCCCGCTAGCTAAAGAACTGGAAATAGGTACCTACATATCCTCAATTCTTCCTCACCCTGTCATCCCCAAGAATGACCCTTTCCACAGCTGCCTTCTCGCCACTCTTCTCAACCAACCCCCTAAACACACCCCCGTCAATCTCCAAAAGCTCCCTGGGCGCACCCCATTCAACAACCTTCCCAGCATCCAGCACAAGAATCCGATCAAAATCCGCAATCGTACTGAGCCTATGCGCGATGACCAGTAAACTGGAGTCACTCCGCCCGAACTCGCTCCGGATCGACTGTTGGATCAGTGCGTCGGTTTCCATATCAACAGCCGACGTCGCCTCATCCAGCACCATGATCTTCGGTCTCGAGATAATAGCTCGCGCAAGACACAGGAGCTGCCGCTGGCCATGGGAGATATTCAACCCGCCAGATGTAATAGGCGAGGAAAGCGAGGCAAAGAAGCCGGTTGGTTTAGGCGGTGCAGTAGACGAAGACGAGGAAGCCAGTGTACTACTCCCGCTCAATGGATCATTGTATCTCGTCATAGCTGGACTCTGGGGCGGGCTCTGAGACGAGGAGCTCGGCTGGGAGGCGAGCGTCGATGTATCCTCGAAATGGAGGAGATGCACGCGTTCCAACGCGTTATACAGCTCCAGATCACTGTGCTCGTTGAACGGGTCCAGATTCGACCGGATCGTTCCTGAAAATAGGACCGGGTCTTGAGGAATAATTGCCAATCGACTGCGGAGCTCCTGTAGTTTTAACTGCGAGATATCGAGGCCGTCGATGATGATTCGGCCTCGTCGGGACTCGAGGAAGCGGAATAGGGCCAGTGTTAGAGAGGACTTCCCTGCGCCTGTGCGACCTACCACGCCGACGCGCTGGTTATTCTCAACTGTGAAGCTGATTCCATTGAGAACGACCGGGAGGTCAGGAGCGTAGCCTACTTCGAGGTTCTCGACTTCGATCTTGCCCCGCGTGGGCCAGGACGCTGGTGGGTTATATCCGTCCTGGGTCTCGATTTCGATGTTGGTGTATTCAAGAACACGCTCTGTGGCGTTCATGTCGATTTCAACATTCGCGTAGAATCGGAGTCCCATTGCCACGGCGTAGTTATATTGCAGGGCGAAGCTCATGGCGAATCCAGCCAGTGCAGCCGAGGCACCGGGCATATACACGACGAGCGCGGCGGTCATTGTTGAGAAGAGCGCGCCGACAAGGGCCATCCAGAATCCGAGCCAGCGGTTGAAGAGCCAGAGGTACCAGGATGCCTGGGCGTGGTTGTTGATCAGGCCATACATCTCCTGGATGTAGGTGTCTGCTTTGTTGAATGCGCGGATCGTGGCGAGGCCGGACAGGCTGGAGCCGAATTTCTCCATTACAGGGCTTTTGGCTGTGCTTTCCAGGCGCTTGATCTCGCGGACACCACCAAGGTAGTCCCGGAAGAGGCGGACGCAGAGAGTGAGTAGCACGCATGCCAGAAGCAGAAGGAAGGGCGATACTGTTGTCCCTGCGACTAGAATGCCTAGGAGCTCGAGCGCTTTGTAGGTGAGGTGCCCGATATCGTAGCCTAGGCGCCAATCAAGGAGATAGATGTCGGAGGTGAAGCGGTTGAGGATGCGGCCTAGGGGGACAGTGTCGAGCCAGCGGAGGGGAGCGCGGAGGACTGTGGCCAGGAGGTCGTCAAAGAGTTGGCGTGACGACTCGATAAAGGCAACAGCAAGGGCGAGACAGCGGAGGGTGCCGACAATACATGCAGCAGCGGAGATACCCACGTAGACAGTGAGATAGTACATGAGGTCGCTGTTGATGTTGATAGGGCTTGTTGCCTGTTTGGGCTCTGGATCGGTTGTACTGGAAGTCCACACACTCACCCACCAGGACTACAGAATTAGCAAAGACCATAAAACCTGACATGTATAAACTCACTCTGCCGATGAGAAGTGTCGTAAAAGCCGCGTATGCCAGGAACGCCAGGATCCACCACCGCAGACGGTTGCCCTTGTTCATGTATGCCCCGTATACCTTGAGGGGGATCGAGCCAGTCTCGCGCTTCTCCTCTTGCATAAACTTCTTGATCGTCTGCATACTGAACACAGACGACCGCCGTCCACCACTAGCAGCCGAGGAGCGCTTTCGCTTAGGAAGCTCTTGAGAGGGCTTTTCCTTTTGCTCGCGGTTTACCTCGACCTTAACCATAAGATCCGCCAATTCTCCGGATGCTTGAAGCTCTTGAACAGTGCCGGCGTGATTGACAAAGCCGTTTTCAAGCAGAACACAGTAGTCCGTACGTGGAAGACACAGCCCAGCATGGTGGGTGACCAGTATCCTAGTCCGGCCCTGCCCTAATTCTCCAGTAAGTGCATGTTCATACACATGTCGGCCAGTCTCCGCGTCCAGCGCGCTGAAGATATCATCCATAACCAAAATCCCAGCGCGAGAGTACAGTGCACGAGCAAATGAGATACGCCATCTCTGCCCGCCGCTGAGGTTGATTCCGTTCGCACCAATATCTGTGAGATCGCCGTCCGGCAGCATCGTCATGTCCTTTTCCAATCCGGAGGCAAAGAGTGTCTGGCGGTACCGCTGTCGGTCGTAGGGTAGGCCGAATAGAATGTTATCTTTGATCGTTGCATTCTCCATCCATGGGTTCTGTGCTACGTATGCGATCGCTGTGTCGAGGATCCAGTTCGCTCGTGTCGCTAGGTGGTCGAATCGCTGGGATAGAGGCGGTGCATGAGGAACTTCCACTGAGCCAGACAGTACGTCGCATTCGCCTAGAATTGAGGCAAGGAGAAGGCTTTTGCCGGATCCTGTCTTGCCCACGATTGCGGTTAGTCCTTTGGGAGGGAATTGGAGGGATACGTGTCGGAGGACGAAGCGATCGCATTCCCAGTTGTCTTCTTGTGCATCTTCAGATGGCCAGGCAACTGTTGCGTCTTTGAAAGTGATAGTATCGACGTCTGCTGTATTCGAGACCTTCTCTGGCGAAGATAGATAGCTGTCAATGCGGTCAGCACTGACTTTCGCTTCCATTGCTTTAGAGAACAGATCCGGTAGACTGGCAAGAGATGACTCGAGCGAGCCAAAGATAGAGAGGGCTGTGAAGGCAACTGAAGGAGAGAGTTCTCCTCGAGTAAGTGCATAGACTGTCAAGGAAATAGCAGAAAGCAGCAATGGCCCCATGAGCCATACAGATACCATGCCCGTGGTGTACACCGATGTCTTCCACAGGAGATTCAGCTCAAGCTTGCGCTTCTCCTTGATGCGGTCCTGCCACTGCTGCTCCAGGGCACCGAACTTGATCTGTCGGATTCCCTGCAGAACTTCAGTCACGGCACTTGTTCGCTTGTCGCTCGCTTTCATGAACTCTTCCTGGGCAGACGCGTATCGTTTGGTGAGCCACGAATTGGCTGGCGTGAGCAGAATCGCGCCTCCAATTCCAGCCAGCAGACTCGGCCAGCCAATGAGGCCAACAAGAAAGGCACCAGAAATCGCCAGCCGAAGGATACAAGACGGGATGAGGTAGCTGAATGTGACGAAATCGGCAATACGCTTCGAGTCGACAGCCGCAAGGTTGATAATGCTCTGCCGGTTCTTCTCCTCCTCTCCTTCTTCGTCTTCGTCCTCCCAGTCTTCCATATCATGCGTGGACTTTGCCTTGGGAGAATTGATATCCTTGCACCGCATTGATTTGGAAAATACCAATCCCGAGAGACCCTCGTGGATCGGAATCCAGAGGTCCGAATAAATCAGCCACCAAAGCCACGACTCGATGCTCGATGTCACCGCCAGGAACATCCCAAGTGCACCAACCCACATCCAAGCCTCTGGTGAGTGTTTAGAAAGAACAGAGTCGTCTTCCAGAGTCTTCAAAATCTTGAAAAGGGCCACCTGCGGACCGAAACCAAGGACACAGACCACGAGGCTTAGGAGGCCCTGAATTATAAGAGCCCGGGCATGTCGAACGGCCAGAGCAACCCAGAGCTTACGAGCGCCCTGGAATTGTGCCAGTCGTGCATGCACGGTTTCTGCTCTGGCAGCGAACGGTAGTTTGGGCAGGTCTTCGACGCCTAGTCCTTTATTATGAGACGTAAAGTGGAGGAGCCCCGTGGCCCAGCCGTAGGTGAAGCGGTTATATGCACTGACATTGAGCTCCTGGTCGACCTCTCGGCCCTCGAAATAGACGGTTGGCCGTCGGGGAATGAGAATGCAGACCACGGCCCGGAGACTGGCGACGAGGATCTGGGTGGAGAAGAGTGCTGTAAAGGCGTGGCTGATGTCGATTGGGTACCCATTACTCCAGAAAATGGTGATTTGAACAGGTATAAATAAGAGAGAGAGGAAGCTGGCCCAGAAGGCATAGATCCCAAGGGAATATCTTTTCACGCACGACTTTTCAGTGAGTAGAGAGACGGGTTGCAGGCACATCACAGTCTGTGTCACCAATTAGTCAGTCCTTCAGAAAAAGAGCTGGGAAAGGCCAAACTCACCCATCCGACCATCTGCACCCACGACGGCGCGATAAAGTGTCTCTTGTCCTGCTCCCGTATACAAGTTGCCACAACAGCCTGTGCCAACGATACCCCGAACCCGGCAAAGGAGAGCAAGACGACGCCCCATTTCTGCCATCTCTCTGACTTCTCAAACTCGGCAACCGAATACTCCGTCGCCTCTCCATCTTCGTCGATATACTCCGTAGGTGTCGTGTCTGACGAATCCTCCAAGCGAATCGGCCCATACCGCGTCGTCTTCGCAACTCTCGCCCACAGACCCCATACTGCTGGCACACTGCAGACGGCAATAACAATCACACTCAGCACTCCCACTCCAAGAACCAATCTCTCAGCGGGTGTCATCCCTCATATCAAATGGTCGATGCACTGACAGGCAATGCAATCGGTGTCGTTGGTGGTGTAGGCGGGAGAGAAAAGATGAAAGAAAGAAAACAGAAATGCGGGATGAAAAAAGCAAACATCCTGAGCGGGTCCTGGGAAACGAAGTTGCAGCTGCACGCCCTGGACTGGACTGGACTGGACATTCCTCTCGCGTGCCTGCATTCCTGGCTGTTGCTCCTGGGCTCAACTTCTTCAACTTCTGGATGGGTGGAGCACGCGGTGGGTCGTGTATCTGTGTACCGTCAATACGGGTACTTGCGGTATGCTTTCCCATTGGCCCCTAATGCTGGAACTAGCCAATGGAAGTGGGTAAATAAAGAAAGCCAGGATATCGTACTGTTCCGTTACGTAACACGCACAAGGGCAGGCAGAGACCGAAGGGGGTCGGTGCGCTATCAACACTGGGATCGAAAATGATGGAAGAATTAAGATGCAGAAAATAGGTGTTTGAGCTTGTGAGGAGTCACCCGATGGCATTAGCCTCACTTTGTGCAATTGCTGCCGTCGCGTAACGTCGTCCGGCAGCGGTTGTCACCCTGGAGTTACCTCAATAAACAAGACCGCGAACCGGCGGAGAAGCCTGACCAGGTCAAGAGATCAATTACGTATTTGTCAGTGGGGATGGGTATTAATTGAAGACATTCCAATATTCCATCCTTGTAGACTTCGGCGAGTTCCTGGTTTCGCTCGCCGTTCCGATCCCATCCGGCGAATTCGCTGAATGCCTCAGGCAGAGACACACATTTGCAGAGTTAAGATGAATACGATATAATCTGCGGAAATGTGCATAATTATGATATAATGATGGATTAGTCTTTATCATGATATACAGTTCCAACCTAGGTATATGTATTAACTACGTCGCAGTATTCTACCGAAGTTACAAAGAATCCCCGAAACGTCCATTACCCATTCCCGGCATTCTACCACGCAATATCAGTCAGAAAGAATACATAATAATCCTCAGCTGTAATATGAGATTACTTATCCAGGCACGGAATGAGAACATCTACCGAAGAAATACCAACAAAAAAATATAACATCTACCAGGCACATCCGGGAATGGGATAGTATTTCGCAACGACATATTCGGTTCTGCCCGGATCCCTGCAGCTGTCTATGCACGACACGCGTAACTCGCTCGGTGCTGGCCTGAGCGGAAAGGATGAAGTTATAAAAAATAACAAAAAGAATAAGAATAGCAAAACAACAAATATATAACAGCTAATATTATGGCTGTGCTTACTAACTTGCCTGCAGGTAACTAACGTAATTCCCGGTCGGTTCGTGTATCCCGGTCGGTTCGTGCTTACCCCCCCAAAAACCATGCTTGATCAACTTTAAAGCACTGTACAACAACCAAAAGTAATTCGAATTGAATAAACTAAACCTATTTACGATTTAGACATCTCGTCCTAGTATGCCCTTTAATATTATATTCAGAACATGTTGGTGGGGCATGTTTAAGTATAGTTAAAGTTGGAAGAGCACTTCTACTAGTATTACCCCCCTCTACCTCTAATTGCTTATTTCTTAACGAAATTAGATCCCTAGCTTCTTGAAATGAAAGACCTTCTGTAGGAGTCATCTGGCGCTTAGAACGACCTTTTTTCTGCCTGTCATTCTCAATAGCTGCGCGGAGATCGCAGTTTTCGTTTGCTAGTAAGCTAGCATTATAAATAGCTTGCTCACAGCCTTTTATAAACTTATCTAGCGCTCGCTTCGAGGGAGATGTAGGACTTCTAGACCTATTTTTAAGAAGTTTCTTGATTAAGGAAGCTTTTCGATGCACTTAACGGACTATATGAGGTGTATAGAGCTGGGAGGAAGGGATTAAAGTACTCCCTCTACTAGGAGAGGGGGTTTTAACTACTATACTTAAGCTTAACTTATTCAGCACTGTATGAGGGTTAAAGGGGACTATCCTAGTTACTCTGAATCCGCTTTTAGTATTCTCTATAGTAAAGACCTCTTTGTGAGCTGCTGGATAAGTCTTTAAGAAATCTAGCTTGTTAATATAGTTGTATCCCAGGCGCCCTTTCTACTTAATAAGCTTGCCATAAGCTCTCTTTAAAGGGCTAAAATAACCAACATCCAGAGGTTGCAGAAGGTGAGATAAATAGGCAGGTATATAGATTGCTATAATATTATTTTCCTTGTATATTATATCAAATTCAGGTGTTAGGTGGCTTCTATGGCCATCTAGAATAAGAAGTTGATACCCCCCTCTTGTACGCCTATTTGTAGCTGGAATAAAGACTTTTCGAAGCTAATATAGGCTGATTATGTCTGTAGTCCATCTATTGGCGCTTATTTTAACTCTCTAATCTCCTGGGATTGCTGCTTTATCGAACCATCTCTTAATATGAACCTTTCTCTTGAAGATAATGGTGGAGGGTATTGACCACCCTCTTGAATTAATGTATTCGATAGTTGTAACCTATTCCCGATTCCCTAGCTGTATAAGCCATGGTTTGCCAGGCATTCCTGCTCTAGAAACCACTTTTATTGTTGTAATAAGTCCCATAGCAAACCCAGTTTTATTAAAGTTATAGATATCTTCATCCATAATACCATACTGATCTTTAGCCTTCTGCAACTTGTTAAAAAAAGCACTAATGACCTTCAGATCTTTACACAGTGCTCTTTGGCAATTAATCTTTCTAGCAAATCTGCTTTTTATCTCCGGGTGATGCTTGGTAAACTCTGTTACCTAATTCTTTCCCATTAGCTTAGGGGGGGTGGCGGAATCAGCACCTAGGATAGTATTGGCCATCTCTTATACTTGGAAGTGCCTTGGGGCAGCGCCACGTATATTAAGTGATACTATCCATGCTATTAATACATCCTCTTGTCTCTCAGATAGCCTACTCGTGTGGTTGCGGAGTTCTGGTTGAGATTAAAGTCCCTTTAATCAATCACGTAGGATTTGAGGAGGTAGATTATAAATCAATGCAGCTTGACGAGTATTCGATATTTTTTGATTTTTTAAATTGTTAATAGCGCATTGAATTCTGCCCTCTTGCTTAATTGATTCTTGCTTCGTTTTACGCGCTTTTCGTGGCATGGTGGCTAGTTGAAGTTGGTGGGTGGTTGACGCGTTTGATTTTTTGGAGTTGCACGAGCTGACCGGGATACACGAACCGACCGGGAATTACGTTATCACTATCTTGCTGTTATATATAATCTTTTACATAATCCTAGTAGTCTTTACCAGAATAAATAGAAGATACTTTCTATAGCTATATATAATATGGACTTAGATATATTACTCAAGGATCTCGGGATGATACTATGCAGGAAAAGTAGCTGGTTCAAAGAGATATTCGAGGTCTATCTGCTGTGGGAGTTACGCAGTTGATTTATGACCCGGCAGGTACGACTGTTTTGATATTGAGCAGACAATCATTATCTATCTTCCTACAATCCATCCTACAAGCCTTCCTTCTCCAGAAGGTTCTTGAATCCCAGACATAGTATATCCATCACCCCATCCTCGACGTTATCTTCAACAAACATTGCTGCCAACTCCCTAATATCCGGAGGCTCTCCCTTTCCCGCAGCAGCCCATATTTCAGCGACAACTTTGCGCAAAATATCATTCCTGCAAGCGGGGTCATTCACCGCGATAAACAAGTTCTCGGTAATAAGAGACATCCTGCAAAGGCTTGCACCGGATTCCGATGATCCCTTCCCCCCCGTGCAATTCTCCGACACGAGGCCCTCATAGATCCGGCGGTACGAGGAAAGCGTCTCCGGCGAATCCTCCCAGACCCCTTCTGGCTCATCGCCGTGGTCCATGGATTCTGTGTAGCCGTACATCGCCGGATCCCAGTCTCGGGTAAGCCACCCAGGATACCGCTCGTTGCCCAGGGTTCGAGGCACAGCGGCGACCCCATCCCAGTCGATGATACCCTTTAAATCGCCCTCGGCGGAGACAAGGAAGTTCTGGATGTCGACGTCTGGATGGGCGAGAACAAAGGGGTCGATATCATTAGGTTGGGGGATCCAGGTGATCAGCTGGCGCACAAGGAGCGCGAGTCCCTTCGGAATGGGCTTCTGTTCAGGGTGAGAGTCGAGCATGAAGGTGTAGTACGCCTGAGGGTCGCTAGATACTGGCTGCTCAATGTAGATGGGGTCATCGGATGGGTCTTTATGGATGAACCACCGGTCTAGCATCGCTTTGTTGTCAACTTGTCGGATGGGCCCGGTATCAACCGGTTGGCCGTCGTCGTCAAAGATCAGTTGGCCGCCAGCCCGGAATGAAAACTGGCTGAGCTGGGCCATTGCCGACGCAATGCCCTGGAGAGCGCGTGTGCGGCGTGACAGCGTGGCCTCAGTGCTGGCGGCGGCCAGATGGTGTCCGAACCAGACATCGTACAGTGAGACCCCGTCGATGAATGTCATCACGATGTAAGGACAGCGAAGGGGGTTTTCAGTCGTCGAGGAGAAGTCTAGAACATCAGGGAGAGGGATTGAGGTTTGGCGCTTTAGCAGCCGCATTGTGTTTGCCTCGCAAGCCAGGGCCGACGCAGCCAAATCATCCCACTTGGCTGCAGTGCCGTTGATGGGGATCTTCACCAGCCAGCGAAGGCCATCATCGAACGTCACGGGAAATAGCACATGGTACGATCCATACAGAGGCTGGCCAACTGAGGGTTTTGGCTCGGGGGCTGCAAGGCCTGGTTGGACGCGTCGCAGGATGGCGCTCGCAAGGTGGGGCAGCTGGTCCTTGTCCAGGGTCGACAGGACGGCAGAAAACAGTATCGCGTTCTCGTCATCGTCAGCAGGTAAAGCAGGAGGCGAGGCTGGCACCTGGGCGACCTGTTCTGGTTGCGCCATTGTGGGTGTTGGGGATGAGGGGAGGGATGAGGCTAAAGGCCTTAATATATCGGTGTTATAAGGCGTTGGGTCCTGGCGGGGCTGCCATCGCGGTATATCACATAGCAGGGATCCAACCACGTCATCCTGCTTGGTCAAGTGAGCAGTCTCTGGCTTCGGACAACTGCCATCTTTTCTTTTCAGCCTTTCGCGTACTAAATAGCACAATCGCCCCCCAATTCAATCCCACATCCGGCCCAGTGATGGAGCATCAGCCAAAGCCCGGTTACATGTAGATGATACGACTTCCCCGCTATAACCGCCAGATATATCACCATTGGTTCAGAGCCTGCGAAGCGACTGCTTGGCAGCGGCTTCTTGGATCACTGCTGAGGCTGGCTCACCGAGATATATGCGTTGGAACTGGCAAAAGAAAACCTATGTTTTGGTGGCTGCCAGGGATCATGATGCCTCTGACCATTGCGAACGTACACATAAATAAAGGTCGCTTGCACGCAGCAGCTGTCAGCGTACCTCATCTCGTCAAGCTGAACGGAGCCCGCAATTCTCAATATCAAATACTCTATATCTATCCAAAGCTTGCATAATTTTCTCGCTCTGTTGCCGTATCCCACCACATCGCAAACAGCTCAACGTTCCCTATCCCGAAACCATGGGTCACCATTGGTATGCGTGGCCTTGGAAGGACGTGAACAGCTACGCTAATTCTATCGCAGCCCTACGTGCAAAAAGTCCTGTTCTACCCGATGCGTTAGAAAAGGCCATGTCGAACTCTGCGAGACTCATAACGAATACTATAAGCCGGGTAAACAGTGTGTTTCCTGTCACTCAGACGATACTAGAAACGGGACCGCCGCGGCTGTAGTTCAGCCTGCTGGACAGACAGGTGAAAATGAAGGCCATGTACTGGTTGATCAGATGCCCCCTATAGATGAACAGCCAGCGTTGAACTGTTGATCTTTTGCCGGAGTTCACCAAGCCTCGTCATATCGACGGAGTGCGTGTAGCCAAAATGAGGAATGCACAATGCCTGAGTCATGACTTTGGACACCTGGATGTCTGCTGGGGACAACGCAACTGTTGTATCGGTGGATATAGCAGGCATGTCTGATACAGTAGAGATCTTTAGTATAGATTAAAGATATTTATTACTAGATATCTTTCTCTAGAACTCGGCCGCCTTTCCTAGTACCTTCGATATCTTCGATCCTGAGTCAGTACTCCTTTAGCATTAAACTCTGAAAGTGCGTTGCTGGCCAGTCCGCATATAGTTGGCCGAATATCTCTGGATAACCCGTCAAGGCGGATGTTATTCAAGGCACTGAGGGTGACGCATTGCCACTCAACCCGAGTGATCCAGTCTATACTGAAGAGATACAACAGTCACGACAGAGTAACGTTGGCGGATTCTGTCAGTTATATAGCATACCCTTTCAGAGCCCTGGAAAAGGATGACACTCGACAAAGCTTACTATGCATATGAAACATATTAAAAGTATGGTACTAGAATATTAGAGAATTAAATCTTTTAAACTTATTAAATTAGTAGCATTCTTAAGACTATAATTATCTTATTTTCACCATCCACCGTGAAAGGAATCGCATAAACATACACAAACACATCCACAAAGTATACCAGCAGAGAAATTGTATCTCCGCGATTGATAGCAACCCATACAGTCCTCCACCACTTGATTTCAGACCCCGAGCCTGCAGGTCCATGGATCTCTCACATTCCTCTACGTTCGATGGTGGATCCTTATCCCGTGGTTCGTTCACCACGCGCAGTTCCGCCGTTTCGCTGGCCCATTTCCTCCATCTGTGTCCGTCCCGTGAAAAATCACTCCTGGGAACTCGGGAGCTTTCAAACTCCGTCTCCAAGAGCTTTGTCCAAGCCCGAAGACTATTCTTGATGTCCATATCCGGGGCGGCAATCCAATCGTTGTGGTTCTTGCCGCACATGTTGCATTCAAGAGTTTTCGTCTGGCCTGTAAATTCAGCCAAGACCAGCTTCTTAATACTAATTATGTTTCTGCATTGGATCTGGAAGAGGGGATCTTGCTTCCTGTAGCACTGCTTACTGCTACTGGCTGCATTCTCTCGAAGATAGTATATCTTGTAAGAGCCCTCTCTCGTATGTGCCGGCGTGAGACATACAGTACCGGGGATTCTCAGAGGGTTGAGAAGTTCTGCCATGAGAATCTGCCGCACTTTCTCGTCGATCGATATTCTGAAGGGCTCGTTCTTCATTACTGAGGCGTCTGGGACCAAGGCTGGGACCAATTGCAAGGCTCTCGCGGCAGGCTTCGTGGATCGATCTTTCCAGTCACCTTCATCTTCGAGTACTTTCCCCGGTTCACGCATGGAATACTTTACGTGAGTTGGGGAGAGAGGATAACTATCGATTTCATCACGACGGGAAGCAGGAGGGGTGGTGGGAGCTGTGGGTATAGTGACCGCGACGCTCTGCGGAGCCGAGAGGATAGACCCTATCTCGGATTCATATCCGTAGCCAGGCTGAACGTTAGAATTGAGCGTCTCTGGCAGGATAGGCACCTTACTTGGGTTACTTTCTGTCGACGGCATGGTCCCCGGTAGTAGTAGCGCCATTCTGCGACATCCGTCCGAGGGGGAGGAAACGCGAGCAGCGCTTAGCATGCTGTGTCGCATTTCATCGATCGAAAGGCCGTTGGAATAGCGCAGTCCGGCGCTTGGAAGCTTTGCTGTGTCTCGGTACTGCAGTTGTTCAACCAAATACTGGCCAACATCATACACGAATTGGATGAATAGCCACCGGCTGATGCCCTTGTCAAGTTCTCTTCGGCCTGTGTCGTAAACCCTTTGGATGGATTGTAGCGGGTCCTCGCGTCCTGCTAGCAAATGTAAAGACAGACAGAGCCCCAAGAAGCTGACACGTACCAGCGTGGAATGGAGTGGTGGCCTCTTCTGTGTATTAGACAACACTCGAACAACGCTCTTCCCAAGTATAATGTGTAGTTGATGAGAATTTAGAAGTAGGCCTTGCCGCTCTTCTAATTCCCCAAACGCCGGCCCTAATTGAGTAAAGTGATCTGGACCAGGGGCGGGCAGTAGGAGAAAACGGCGGACCTCGCCTTGCAGTGTTGTAGCGATCAACTGCGCATGCTCTTTCGCGTCAGAGGCCATTTTTTGACGAACAAGAGCCTGAGCGGCCCGACGCAAACAATGAGGCGTAGCTGTAAGTGGGTTCCCGAATCTTTTCTCCAGGGACTCATATGCCATTTGGACCGTTCCTTCAGGGGCTCCATGGTGTCCTTGTGGCTGTGGATAATGGATGTTTACTGGCCCATAAAATTTGGTATCATTGAACTGGGGGCCCTCACCTGTGTTGTTGTTCTGCTTCCCCGGGTAAGCGCTGAAACTCGTCTGCATATTGTGGCCCATGAGGAGTGGTCTTATGAGAGTAGAAGAACTGATATGTGCAAGTATCGTCCAGGCAATCGATCTGTGGCGTTCCCACCAGCCAGGGACGTGGGTGAGATGACATGCGACCAAAATTTATACTTGGTGAACCATTTCCAGAGGCTCACAAATGGACTGTGATAAGTGCAAGTCAGCTAAACATCGGCTATTTCTAGTATCATGCGGTGAGTTGTACAGCGTTGAAGCAGCACACATTGGGCTTGGAGGTTGGGACAGCCATATTGACCTGGAAGGTGATTGCTAATCTTAACGGAAATACGAGCCTCAATAGGGGGTGTGACTGGCTGTCCGGAAACATGGAGACCCGGGCAAACAGTTGCCTTTGACGGTATTGGTATACCAGTGATGAACGAACGGTCGAAAGGCTGAGATCCATCGTTCGCGAGTCACACATCGAACTATTTGCTGACATGCATGCAAGCACTGCAACCACAGTGGCGTCAGAAGAATTTTCCCGACAGCGCAGAAAGCGACAGAACCCAAAGAACGAGGCTGCAGTCGGGCAGTATGGTTTCAGAACGATCTGTTGTCTTTGGCAAGACTCATCAGTGTCAGAGATCTCCTGTGTCAATTCGAATTCAGCCCCCCCCCCCCTTCAAGCATGGCAAACACCAGATTTACGTGCCTGGTTTCCGAAACAATGGACACTGTCGATGCCGCCGGAAGCAACTACAGCAAAATCAGACACGACAGCCACCTTCCTGAATCCCTCCATGGGGCCGGTCAGGCTCTGCAATCTGTCCAGAGCGCCCTCGGATGTGTCCAAGGTCGAGTAGGAGTATATGGAGACTCGGTTGGGAGCTGTCTTCAGTCACTGACAGCATGCCACGCCAAAGCAAAACTCTCTGAGGAGATTTTCATAGACGTTGCCCAAGCTCGCACCGATCGGAGGGTCGAGGCTTACGGGGAGGCTGTCAGAAGGAAAACTGGCGGGAGGATGATTGAGCAATTGGCCCAAGGGATGGTGGCTGATCTATGTATTCTGGTGAGCCACAGCACGGCCAAGGGAATCATGGAAGGGCAAATGGAACAGCTACGGGCAGAGATGGAAAGGCTGTCGAAGATGGAGCCCTCCATATCACCAACACGGCCGCATAACCAGTTCTCCAGCTATGGCTCGGGGAACCAATTCAATGCTACTGGGGGGACTCAGAACAACAATACAGGAAACGGCAACCAGTTCTCTGGGGCAACCTTCACTGGCCCGGTCAGTTTTGGCAAGAATGCATGACGCCATATCTTTCTTTTCTTTGTGGGCCTGTCTACTGTTCACTGTAAGCGGGCCACGAGTATCGTTGTTGGAATTAAACTCGTTGTATTAAATGAATTACCATATCTCCACCACAGCCTAGAAATCGCTAGATGCGACAAAAGGTCGGCCAAACGACACCGGCCCATGAAAACTGCCCAAGAACTGATTCCCATCGCCGGTATTATTACTCTGCGCGCCCCCGTTCACGTTGAATTGTGGACCAGAGCCAGAATTGTTAAACTCGTAGTGCTTTGCCTGTTCCTGTTCCGCCGAATCCATCCAGGGCCTATCGAATCCGCCACCCACAGGAACAAGAGTAAGAAGGACTTTGGCATAGGCGGCTGCAGACAAGGCTGCATAGCCTTGCCAATCATCCTGCTTGTGGGAATCGCAGTAGTCGGATATACCGCGGATCACCAAACAAGGTAGTTGGTTCACGAGGCCAGCAGCCTCCATCTCAAAGCACAGGATCCCCCCTCCTAGACCCTGCGCAACAAGGTCCCGTGTTTGTGCATCCTTGATAACCTGATTCCCGGATGCAATCAAGCCATAGTGAATGCGAGGCTCGAGAGACTTCCGCGATATGCGATCCACGAGCTGCATCTGGTCACACGCCGAGCAATCCGTGGCATTTTTGCAATGATTATACGTTGCGTTGAACAGCCAGTCCCTGTCCGGCCGCGAGAAATGCTCCTTCATATACTCGTGTCTCGCTACTTTATCTGCGATGGTGGCTTGGATTTCCAGCCCATTGACCATGTGATTACTGCGCATCTGGGACACGGCGCTTAACAGCACTGGCGGGGGCCGGTTGAACGAGCCGGTATTCTCAAAGAAGTTGTCAGAGAGCGCTTTGCCATGGTCATGCTGGATCACACCCCCTGAAAGCCCAGACGGCGTGCTGACAACAACATCGCCGAGACGAATGTCGATGCTCCCGTCGTTGCCGGGTGCCGGTACGCCGCCGCCGATCCCGACCATAAGACCGTAGGCTATGGACGAGAATGTCGAGAGCATCTGAGAGAGAACAGTGGCTGCAGATGTTGTTCCATACGTACCGGATGGTAGACAGACAAGAACGACATTATGGCCGCTTATTCTGCCGAGTGTGTATGAGTTTTGATCGGATGGCGCTTGCGGGGGAGATGGATGGGTCTGCTCGAGCATAGTCTTCGCGGCCGCCAGCTCCAGCGGCAGTGCGCAGATCCAGGCAGTGTCATAGTCGGCATGTTGGAGTTTGTCGGGGGCCATTATCCAGTCAACGTTCTAAGGGTTTAGACGTCGCTAGGCTGACGTTGTGGTTAGGCGTGGGATAGGTAGAACGGGGTAGGTATGTCAAATTAAACAAACGGCCGAAGAAGTAAAGGGAAATACTGTATGGTATTGCGAGGTTTGGCGACAATTTACTACAGAGGTGTTGTCTGGCAAGGCGGCTTTTAGCAGCCTGAGAATCATTTGACGCCCGGTACGGCAGACTCCGGAACAAAAGTGTAAGAATGCAAATGTCATGTAAGCGCTAGTATAAGACCGTATTACAATGAAATTTGTTTATTAATAGGTGCTACAGCTGTATTTTCAATCATAGTAACTTAATAGATAAACACAATTCAGAGATAAGGTGACGATATGGGGAGAATTTGCAGGATCCTGGGCGGTTGGTGCCCATCTAGCCGCCAATGATGGGGATAACGTGGCTATTTGTACTTGACAGCACTGCACAATCAGGTGGTGGCACAGAGGTGGAAGGGCCTTTTGCGATGCGGTGCTGTTCTTGGGCCAAAGCACAATGTACGCGGGGTCCAAATAGCAAAAGCTCCACTATCGGCATCCCACATGTAGCATTATTAACATGTCCCCCGCACGGAATGATGGGTATATAAAATAGACGCCTGGTGTTGGTCTACGATTTGATCCTCAGACTCTTCAACCCAACTTGCATAATCAACGCCTTCTCAAGATCTCAGATATCGCACCTTCTTGGAATCATGCCGTGGGTGATGTCTCTTCCTGCTTTCTAATGCTTAACCTAACGCGAAGGCAGAGAGCAGATGTATTTCAACCTCGGTCAACATTCTCGGCCAGTGACCACTTCGTCTGAGGAGGCCCAGCTGTGGTGCAACCGCGGTCTTGTATGGGCGTACTCCTTCAACGTCGGGGAGGCAGAGAGATGCTTTGAACGAGCGGCCAAATACGACCCTAACTGCGCGATGGCCTTTTGGGGCGTCGCCTATTCTGCCGGTCCAAACTACAACAAGGCATGGAGATACTTCGACGCGAAGGACCTCCGTGACTCAATCCAAAGAGCGAACGACGCTATAAGATGTGGTGCTGAGGTTTCTGAGCAAGCCACCCCGGTGGAGCAAGGACTATTAAAGGCAATTGCCGCTCGTTTCCCCCCAGCGGACAACATTCCCAAGGATCTGAGTCCCTTTGATCGCGCATACGCAGACGCCATGCGTCTTGTCTACCGAGAATTTGGCACCGACCCTGATATTGCAGCTCTGTTTGCCGATGCCCTTATGTGCATGACGCCCCGTGGTCTGTGGGATCTGGATACCGGACAGCCCACCGGTCCGCACACGGTTGAAGCTCGGGAGGTGGTTGAGAGGGGACTGGCATCAGTTGGTCGGTTGCACCCAGCGCTCTGCCACCTGCATATCCACATCATGGAGATGTCCGCGACTCCGGAACTTGCCCTGCCGTCTGCCGATCGACTGCGCCACCTGGTCCCAGATGGATCACACATGTTGCATATGCCAACACATATCGACGCTGCGGTTGGCGACTACCGCCGCTCGATTGATTCAAACAACGAGGCAATTTTGGCAGATGATAGGTACTTTGGCCGGGAAAGCGGTACAATATTCTATCTTTGGTACCGTGTCCACTACATATGTGCGAAGCTCTATGCGGCTATGATGTGTGGTCGCTTTACGGACGCGATATCAGCCGCGGAAAAGCTAGAGCAAGTTATCAGCGATGACCTGCTCAGCATCACCAGCCCGCCTGTGGCGGACTCTATTGAGAGCTTCCTCGCAAGTAAAGCGCACGTCCTCATTCGCTTTGGGCGGTGGGAGGAGATCCTTCGCCTTGGATTGCCCGCCAATCGCCAGGTCAAGTGCGTAACCACAGCGATCATACTATATGCCCGTGGGCTTGCCTACAGTGCGCTTGGTCAAATCGACCGGGCAGAATCTGCGCAGCAAGAGTTTGAACTCGCACGCGCTGCTGTCCCTGAATCCCGTCTAAACAGCATACCCTGCAAGCAGGTCGACGTGCTAAAGGTCGCGTCGGCAATGTTGCACGGCGAGCTGGAATACCGCAAAGGAAATTACGATGTCGCCTTTGCGTCTTTGCGAGAGGCTATCCGGCACGAAGACGCGTTGCCCTACTGTGATCCTCCCGCTTGGATGCAGCCAGTCCGTCATGCACTGGGCGGCCTGCTTCTAGAGCAGAATCGGGTGGAAGAAGCCGAGGTGTTGTTCAGGGAGGATCTCGGATTCGCCATTGGGTTTCCTCGCCGCAGAGCAAAGCTCAATAACGTATGGGGCCTCTACGGGCTGCACGAGTGTCTTACGCGCCTTGGTAAGACTGACGAACTTCGCTTCGTTGAGTCCGCGCATGCTGTTGCGGTTGCTACTGCTGACGTTCGCATCATCGCTTCATGTTATTGTCGTTTATCCGCAGTGGACCAAGGTGAGCACTGCTCGGAGAAGCCTGGATGTTGCTCTTAGATATTATAAGAATATACTCTAGCCTCGACCTGGGTGAGATTGGGGAGAGATTCACACCACTGTACCTAAGCAGCTGCTGTTGATAGAGTACGGTAGCTCTTGGCCTTGTCCTCTAAGATTGGTTAATTGAGTAGGTATTCCTGAGAAAAGAGATCTCAAGTTGAAACTCCCAGATTCCATTTTCAGGCAAATGCTTAAAAATCAAAAACAAAGCCTTTCATCTCAAGTTGACACTCCCAACGATGCATCAGCCGCCCTCCAGCCGTCCAGCAAAGCGCCGTGAACCATTGCAAAATGATCTCGCGAGCAGTGTTCGCCCGAAAACCTCAGCACATCGCCGGCGTCATTAATTACAGGCTCTTGGAGGGCCTCTCTATGCCGCGCTTCAGACAGCCCAGTGATCATATGGCTGTAGGCACCCCTGGAGTACGCGTCTTGCGCCCACCGAGTGACATATACAGCATCTGGTGGAGTTGGCGGCTCGATGCCGAACCACTGGGTTAGGGTTCGATGGAACAGCCCGCCGATGGCTTCGTCCGTCATTCCTTCGACTGTTGTGGCAGTCTTGCAAGAGACGAAGGCGCAGAGGACAGGTTGTCCGGTTAAGCTGTGTAGGTTCATGACTGGCAGTCGGTACGCGTCAGGAGACACGGAGCCATCGCTGCCGACTGAGATGCCGCTCAGTTCGGAGGTGAAACCTAGAAATGAATCAGGCACCTCGTCCTCACTCTCGGCCGGAGGTTCTCTTTGTTGGGAAATGAGCCCGTTCTTGATGACGGAGCGATACGGTTCATCGTTCCACCACGGCCTGGAGTAGATTGCAAAGACCTTGTCAAGCGTGCCGAAGCCGAGATGCTGTATTGCCTCTTGCATCTCGGCTGGTAAGGCTGGCTTGAACATTGCGTCCTCTTTGCCACAGGTATCTTTCAGCACACCCAGGGGGAATGTGCACACGACTTCCCTCGCCGTAAAGACTCCCCGATCTGTTTCAATGACGATAGGGCTCGCGGTCCAGTCAACTCGGGTTACAACGGTTTCCAGCGCAATAGCGCCAGCCTCGAGCAGCGGCTTAGCGATCTCATCGATGATCTCGACATACCCGTCCTGGAGAAAGACGTGCTCGCCCTCGAACTCGTCTACTGCGTACTCCAGCAGCCCTAGGCCATGCTCGCTCTCGGGACGTCCGGGCTCTGTAGTCTGTGCAAGAAGTGGAGCAGCCTCCATGCTTTCTATGCCTTGGAACAACGTGCTTAGTGAGTGATGGTACCTTCTCGGCACAAGCTCAAATGCATCCCGAAAGGCCTTTGTGCTTACCAGCGCCTGGTGGATGGAAGTCTGCTTTGCTGTTTCTGCGGGGACTGTTGCGGCGAGGTCTGCCACTTGGCCAATTGCGTTCTGGACGCATGAGACG